>NC_064617.1:975850331-976153362 GCF_023898315.1 Schistocerca nitens | reverse complement strand
GTCTGCAGCGCCATCTGCTTCTTGCAACGGCTGACGTCGAATGTCAACACACAGCAACGCGAGTTCCATGCAACGGTACCTGTTTCAAACCCGTAAACATGTGGAGTTTTGTGCCTACAAACTACGATTTGAAGACAAAATTGGTTTTTTGTTATCATCTGAAGAAAACTGCTGCAGAATCGCATGGAATGTTTGTCGAAGCTTTCGACGAACATGCTCTTGGAAAAAAACGCAATGTTTTGAGTGGTTCCAAAAATTCAGAGGTGGCGATTTTGACCTGAGAAACGACGAACGCGGGAAACCACCGAAAAAGTTATGAGATAATGAATTGCAAGCCTAATTGGATGAAGATGATACTCAAACTCAACAGGAACTCGTGGAACAACTGAATGTGACGCGGAAACCACTTTCTCTTGAAAGCTATGGGAAAGGTGCAGAAAGTGGGAAAATGTGTTCCGCATGAACTGAATGAAATACAGCAAGCAAATCGAAAGACCACTTGTGAGATTCTGCTCGCCAGATACAGAAGAAAGTCGTTTCTCCATCGAATAGTTACAGGTGGTGAAAAATGGATATATTCTGAGAATTCTGAGCGTCGTAAATGATGGGTGAATCCAAGCAAACCAGCGTCATCCACTACAAGACGAAATCGCTTTGGAAAGAAGACAATGCTCTGCGTTTGGTGGATCATAAGGGTGCCGTCTATTATGAGCAGCTAAAACTTGGTGAAACCGTTAACAATGATCGCTACCAACAGCAAATGATCGATTTAAATCGAGCATTACGTGAAAAACGACCGGAATACGGAAAAGGGCAACACAGTCATATTTCTCCATGATAATGCCCCAGCACACACAGAAAAAGGGGTCAGGGAAACGACCGAGGCTTTCAGTTGGGAAATACGAGGTGCGGCTAGAAAAAAACCGGACTGATGCTGGAAAAAACATTTATTTACAATTATTTACAATTTCATGTACTCTCCTCCTCGGTCTCTACACCGCTCCATACGAATTTTCCACTGTTCATAGCAATGCTGCAGATCATTTTCGGTAAGTCCATACATTACTTCCGTCGCTTTTTCTTTTACTGCTTCAACAGTCTCAAATCTAGTTCCTTTCAAAGCTGACTTGACTTTAGGGAAAAGAAAAAAGTCACAGGGGGCCAAATCAGGTGAGTAGGGTGGATGATCTAAGATGGGAATGTTGTGTTTTGCCAAAAACGTCTTCACTGACAACGCACTGTGAGCTGGGGCATTGTCTTGGTGAAGGATCCATGACTTTTTTCTCCACAAATCGTTCCGTTTTCTCCGTACTCGCTCACGTAGGGTAGCCAGGACGCTAATGTAGTAATGCTGATTCACTGTTTGTCCCTCTGGTACCCAATCAATGTGCACAATCCCTTTGATGTCAAAAAAAAAAAACAATCATCATTGCCTTGAATTTCGATTTTGACATTCGTGCTTTTTTTTGTCGTGGCGAACCAGGAGTTTTCCAATGCATCGATTGGCGTTTAGTTTCGGGATCGTAAGTAAAAAACCACGATTCATCGCAAGTAATAACATTTTGTAAGAAGGTGGGATCACTTTCAATGTTTTCCAGGATGTCAGAACAAATCATTCTTCGGCGTTCCTTCTGTTCAATTGTGAGACACTTTGGAACCATTTTTGAACACACTTTGTTCATGTTGAAACTTTCATGAAGAATCTGCCTAACACTTTCCTTGTCAACTCCTGTCAACTCAGACACTGCTCTGATTGTTAAACGGCGATCTTGTCGAACAAGTTTACCGATTTTTTCAATGTTTGCATCAGTTTTTGCTGTCAATGGTCTGCCAGTGCGAGTGTCATCACTGGTGTCTTCGCGGCCATCTTTAAATCGTTTAAACCACTCAAACACTTGTGTTCGCGATAAACAATCATCGCCGTACACTTGTTGTAACATTACAAACGTTTCACTTGCAGATTTTCCTAGTTTGAAACAAAATTTGATGTTAACACGCTGTTCTTTCTGTACACTCAACATTTTCCGACGCACAGACAAAACGTCAACTACTTAAAACAGACGCCACGGGCAGACTGAGTGCAGGAGGCAGATGAAACTCGAGCAGTGGGCGGAGCGAGAGTCACGTGACAGGCCACGCGACTTTCAGCCTTATTGCATTCGTTTTATTGTTTCACCAGTACTAGTCCGGTTTTTTTCTAGCCACACCTCGTAAGTCTAATGCGAACGGACGGAAGCAAGGCATATCCACCTACCAGGTGTACAAGTAAGAAACTGGAATTTCCCTACAGATGGTGCTAGCCGCTGGTTTAGGACCCGAGAGACCGTGTCTGCAGCGCCATCTTCTTCTTGCAACGGCTGACGTCGAATGTCAACACACAGTAACGCAAGTTCCATGCATCGGTACCTGTTTCAAACCGGTAAACATGTGGAGTTTTGTGCCTACAAACTACGATTTGAAGACAACATTGATTTTTTGTTATCATCTGAAGAAAACTGCTGCAGAATCGCATGGAATGTTTGTCGAAGCTTTCGACGAATATGCTCTTGGAAAAACGCAGTGTTTAGAGTGGTTCCAAAAATTCAGAGGTGGCGATTTTGACCTGAGAAACGACGAACGCGGGAAACCACCGAAAAAGTGCTGAGATAATGAATTGCAAGCCTTATTGGATGAAGATGATACTCAAACTCAGCAGGAACTCGTGGAACAACTGAATGTGACGCGGAAACCACTTTCTCTTGAAAGCTATGGGAAAGGTGCAGAAAGTGGGAAAATGTGTTCCGCATGAACTGAATGAAATACAGCAAGCAAATCGAAAGACCACTTGTGTGATTCTGCTCGCCAGATACAGAAGAAAGTCGTTTCTCCATCGAATAGTTACAGGTGATGAAAAATTGATATATTCTGAGAATTCTGAGCGTCGTAAATGATGGGTGAATCCAAGCAAACCACCGTCATCCACTACAAGGCGAAATCGCTTTGGAAAGAAGACAATGCTCTGCGTTTGGTGGATCATAAGGGTGCCGTCTATTATGAGCAGCTAAAACTTGGTGAAACCGTTAACAATGATGGCTACCAACAGCAAATGATCGATTTAAATCGAGCATTACGTGAAAAAGACCGGAATACGGAAAAGGGCAACAAAGTCATATTTCTCCATGATAACGCCCCAGCACACACAGAAAAAGGGGTCAGGGAAACGACCGAGGCTTTCAGTTGGGAAATACGAGGCGCGGCTGGAAAAAAACCGGACTGATGCTGGAAAAAACATTTATTTACAATTTCATGTTATCTCCTTCAATGTACTCTCCTCCTCGGTCTCTACACCGCTCCATACGAATTTTCCACTGTTCATAGCAATGCTGCAGATCATTTTCGGTAAGTCCATACATTACTTCCGTCGCTTTTTCTTTTACTGCTTCAACAGTCTCAAATCTAGTTCCTTTCAAAGCTGACTTGACTTTAGGGAAAAGAAAAAAGTCACAGGGGGCCAAATCAGGTGAGTAGGGTGGATGATCTAAGATGGGAATGTTGTGTTTTGCCAAAAACGTCTTCACTGACAACGCACTGTGAGCTGGGGCATTGTCTTGGTGAAGGATCCGTGACTTTTTTCTCCACAAATCGTTCCGTTTTCTCCGTACTCGCTCACGTAGGGTATCCAGGACGCTAATGTAGTAATGCTGATTCACTGTTTGACCCTCTGGTACCCAATCAATGTGCACAATCCCTTTGATGTCAAAAAAAAAACAATCATCATTGCCTCGAATTTCGATTTTGACATTCGTGCTTTTTTTTTGTCGTGGAGAACCAGGAGTTTTCCAGTGCATCGATTGGCGTTTAGTTTCGGGATCGTAAGTAAAAAACCACGATTCATCGCAAGTAATAACATTTTGTAGGAAGGTGGGATCACTTTCAATGTTTTCCACGATGTCAGAACAAATCATTCTTCGGCGTTCCTTCTGTTCAATTGTGAGACACTTTGGAACCATTTTTGAACACACTTTGTTCATGTTGAAACTTTCATGAAGAATCTGCCCAACACTTTCCTTGTCAACTCCTGTTAACTCAGACACTGCTCTGATTGTTAAACGGCGATCTTGCCGAACAAGTTTACCGATTTTTTCAATGTTTGCATCAGTTTTTGCTGACAATGGTCTGCCAGTGCGAGTGTCATCACTGGTGTCTTCGCGGCCATCTTTAAATCGTTTAAACCACTCAAACACTTGTGTTCGCGATAAACAATCATCGCCGTACACTTGTTGTAACATTACAAACGTTTCACTTGCAGATTTTCGTAGTTTGAAACAAAATTTGATGTTAACACGCTGTTCTTTCTGTACACTCAACATTTTCCGACGCACAGACAAAACGTCAACTACTTAAAACAGACGCCACGGGCAGACTGAGTGCAGGAGGCAGATGAAACTCGAGCAGTGGGCGGAGCGAGAGTCACGTGACAGGCCACGCGACTTTCAGCCTTATTGCATTCGTTTTATTGTTTCACCAGTACTAGTCCGGTTTTTTTCTAGCCACATCTCGTACTAGGGCATGCGGCATATTCCCCAGACTTGGCTCCGTCCGATCATCATCTCTTTGCGTCACTGTGACACGCTCTCGCTGAACAACGCTTCAATTCGCATGAAAATGTACGAAAATGGCCCGCTGACTGGTTCGCTTCAAAAGAAGAACTGTTTCTTTGTCGTGGTATTCATAGCCTCTCGGAGAGTTGGGAGAAATTTATGGATAGCAATGGAGATTATTTTGAACTAAATATTGCCTATCACTTTCAAACAACAGACGTGTAATTATTGTAACTAAATTCCGGTTTCGTGCTTCTACACCTGCTGTAGTTACGCGCATCCTTCGGATGGTTCTTTTGGAAACGGAAACGATCTACATATTTTTCGAACTGCTTGGAACGTTTTGTAGGTCCAGCGATCTAACACAAATTGCTCCCAGGAGTTGGAGAAAATCTTTCGCTTAGTGTCTGTAGGATCGCACAGGTAGCGAGTCGGGTCCAGTCGACTTTCCTTTTCCTTCAGTACCAGTGGTATCAGTTACCTGTAGCCTCAGAGAGGAAGAGGCGGTGGTCTTGTTGAAGAAACCATCCCAGTCTCGCGTACGTCGGCCGTCGTAATTTCATTTATTATTTACTACAGAAATTGATTGGTAATTATGATTGTTGCCTACTACTTGATGGACCTTAATCAAAATGATATTTCATTCAATTCTGATTTACAATTAAATGCTTTTGTGAAGTTCTCTTTTTTTAACAATATTAAACGTGAGTGGAAATTATTTTTTACGTTAATGAACGTTAGACTCACTGAATCTTAAAGCATGAACACATAATTTGAACAATGGAATAAACTTTTCATATTAATTTCCTCGGCTAGTCAGTTCACTTTAAAGCAAAAAGTCTTTAGTTATTAATTACGAGGCCTGTTCAGAAAGTAAGCTCCGATTGATTGCCAAATTGAAACCACAGTGAACATCAGAAATGTTTTACTTGTAACAATTAGCTACACCTTTCAGCTACTTCTCTACGTAGTCGCCGTTCTGACTTAGACTTTTGTCATAGCGTTGTGCCAACTTTTCAATAGCCTCATCATAGAAGGCAGCCGCCAGTGCTTTCCGCCAATTCTCCACGCTGGCCTACACCTCGTTGTCTGTGTCAAAATGTTGTCTTCACAGACAGCGGTTCATGTGACCAGAGATGAAACTCAGGGGGAGACAATTGCGGACTGTATTGTGGGTAATCTCACATTTCCATTTGAAAACGATGCAGGAGCATCTTCATTGCCCCTGCAGAATGCGGCTGAGAATTGTCTTGAAGACGAAAGAGCACGACAGTTATGTAATGTTAGCTGCATAGCTTCAGGCGAAATTTCTCACCAGGCCCTCGTACTTGGCGGCAGACACTATTTTCTAGACATCTTTACGCACTCACTGCGAGCTCAGAAATGAGAAGAGCGACGTGATGCTAACTGGGGTTATACTAGAGACACTACCCAACACATCTGTGCAAAGCTTTATCGGATTTTCATAGTCGTTTCCATTTCGCGACCGATCGGAGCTTACGTTCTGAACGCCCCTCGTACAATTGCTGCCCCACGCGCGAGAGTATTTTTTCTTACCTCCGTTAACCATTGCCCCGTAGTCGGAGTCCTGGCTCTGGCTCTCGGCTGTTGTACTGAAAATAAGAATCTTAAAGGTACGTATTTTCTACAGCGTCGGGCGGCTGTGGAGAAAAATGTATATTACGTTAACAGCGGACGAGTTTTTCGCTTCCGCTAATTTTTATAACTTAATATCGCCACGTAATGGCGTCGTTGGCTGCATCGGCCGCTGCGATTGTTGCACTGTAAATTACTCGAATGCAGGTTAGTTCAAGGAAGGCGGACATGAAATCGGGATCACCTCTTACAAATTAAAAGTGAACAATAATATTAAATCAATATATTATCCGCATAATTAGTACAAATATTCTTACATTTGCAGATGTCTGTCTACACGCAACCAAGACAAGAGAAGAAGTGAAGACGACTAAAAAAATTAACAAAAGAGCGTATCTTGTCGTCTCTTTAGATCATTTTGTTATATTTCTTTGCCCTCGAAATCTACACAGAGAAATTATTATAATACGGTTACATGAGAAAAATGTATATTATTCAATTTTTAAATGTCTCTTCTTTATAAATACTGTTTTTTAAAGACTTTTCTAATTATTTCACTGGGGACGCTATACCAGCGTTTTTCAGTAACGATTAAGATAAACCACAGACATTTTAATCGAGATCGTCGAGCACTGGTTTGAACTCTGGTTCTCTCGAGTGAGCGCACAATACACTAAAAGCCTCGCTCAGCAGAAGAAGCGAAAGGAGAGCAACATTGGTGTACCGGTACAACAAAAAGCGGCGTAGCAATTGAACGTGAGTGGCTGATTACAGATGCAGATTTAGCCGCGGCGCGGTCTGGTGTTCGAGCAAATGGAGTACGCGGGTGGGGGCGGTGTGAGGCTATTCCCCACTAACGCCCGTTCACGTTGAGTCCCGCGTGTTGCCGGAGGTGAAAGGAACTCGGGGAGGAGGCGGCAGTGCTCCAGTCAGGAATTCCAGGCAAGCCGAGCCTCGCTAATTGCCTCTTTCCTACGTCCAACAGGTCGCGCGCAAGTGGATCGTTAAAGCGAACGGCCGTTCACCAACACCGGCGCGCCGCGGTTCGTTCTTGTACGTTGCTTTTTTTGTCGTCACGCTTAAGGGGCTCCGGAACGCCCTATACTTGCAATGTTAAAATAACGCTTATAAATTACATCTTTCCTCACAAAGTATTTGAGGTAGGAAGTTGAACTTTTTACAGATTATTTATTGGAATATGGGCTACAACTTAACACAGGGATTTTACAAAATTTTAGTTCAGCTATTAAAGATGATTTTTTTTCAATTGTAATGAAAATTCACAACATTTTTTGCAATTTTTCATTTATATATTCAAAAATATACAGTTTTTTGGAAAAAGGCTGTGTTAAATTATGTAGAAGGTACTGTGTAACATTTACTGAAAGTTTGAAACAAATATGTTTGGAAGATCCTTAGAAAAAATGTAATTAGTATGAGAAAATAAAAGTTTTGGGAATCGAGCGACAAAGATTGGATTAACTTTTTAGTGCATTCCAGGTCCATAGGATGGATTATCTTCATCCTCTGCAAACTCCTCCTCCAGCTGCCTCTTGTTCCTCCTCCTGTTTACTCTTGCTTGTATTTCTAGACTCTTTACAGCCCTGTCTGCAGCCCGAAGGCGTTCCTTGTCTAAAGCAAGCATCGCTCGTTGTTGTGTTCGTAGATTTTGCTACCATTTTCTTCAGTTGCAGTTACTGCAACACTGTTCCAAAAGGTGGTCATGTATGAACACTTATCACATTTCAGTTGTATTTCACTAGCAAGTCCTACGTGCTTTATTATGGAGAGTTCCAGACCAACTTCACTACAATGAATACATCTTACACAGTTTGAAAAAATTCCTTTGAGAACCGACTTATCAAATATTTCATTCACATCCGATTCGCCCATAAAACGTTCGTAGTTTTCACTCATTGAACCAAGCTTCTTCTGTGAAGTATTTTCTTTCCCACTTTGACTGCTATGGGCAGGTGTACTTGAGAGGTTAGGTTCACTCACTTGGTTATCGTCTTTATTGTTTACAGTAATGACACATACCTTTGGGTTTCCAACATTTCTCCTTTTCTTAAAAGCCTTCAGAGGATTTCTAATAACTTTACTTTTACTCATTATTATACTTCAACAAAACAGAGACTCAAGAAACAGAATTAATTACGAATATTTTCGAGATAACGACGGAGTAAATAAACATGAAACAATCGACAATCACACCAGCGATATATATTGAACCATCACAGGTTAGCGACAACACATACTTTATCTCACATCACTAAAATGTACCTGATGAACACGGACGTTAATAATAACACCATTTGACAGCAGTTTAACAGCGCCACAGTGGGTCACGCTCATGTAGAACACATTTCAAAAAAAATTTAAAAATAGTTGTAGTCTTCGGAATTGAATAAATTATATATCTATTGAAAGGTAATAGTCTGCAGATTCATAAAACGCAAAAAAGTAAAAATTGAACTTTTCATGATTTTGAGCCTTTCCGGAGCCCCTTAAGGTGGCTTGTTAAAGGAACGTTGGCTCCGTGAGAGTCGGAGCGAAATTTCCGTACACAAGTTCGCTCACTTTAGTTCGTACTGCTTCAAAAAGCTATAGATCAGCTTGTAAGGGTACAGGACCCTTACGTAGTATCGATTATGCAATATGCAGAGATCATACATGGTTTAAACAAAGACTGCAGAGCAGTCAACAATGTGCGAGTGGGTAAGCAGTAGTCGAGTGTTGGAGTCCGTGGGTGGAAGTCGGGTGTGAGAAGCTAGAGAGAGAGGTTGCTCGGTAGCGAGGCCGCAGATGGAGTGGCAGAATGGCACACAGTGTTGATGTTCGTAAATGTTTGTAAATTGAGTGATTTAATTAATAAATTCCAGCATTTAAGAAAGGACATGTCATTTAGTAGTTTTCACAATAACGGAAGTGGAGAACAATGAGTCTTATGACAAGGAGGAAAGATATATACGAGGGCCGTGCAGAAAGTAACCTCCGGTTGATTTAAAAAAATACACCAAGTTAAATAAAAATATTTTAATATATACATCTTACAACTACATCTTTGCACTATTTTTCTACATAGTCTCCATAGCGATTGAGGCACTTATCGTATCTCTTCACAAGCTTTGAAATTCCTTCTGCATAGAAATCACCCGCTTGTGCCTGGAGCCAGCCTGTGACCGCATCTTTGAGCTCTTCGTCGTCATCAAACCGCTGTGACCCGAGCCATTTCTTCAAATGCATGAAGAGGTGATAATCACTTGGCGCCAGGTCTGGGCTGTAAGGTGGATGGTTGATAACGTCCCACTTGAAGGACTCAAGAAGGGCCGTTGTTCTGCGAGCAGAGGGAGGACGGGCGTTATCGTGCAAATAAACGATACCGGAAGTCAGCATACCACGGCGTTTGTTCTGTATAGCCCGTCGTAACTTTTTTATTGTTTCACAGTACACGTCTTGATTAATGGTCGTACCACGTTCCATGAATTCAACCAACAACACCCCTTTGGCATCCCAAAACACCGTTGCCATCAGTTTTCTGGCAGAAAAATCTTGCGAGGCTTTTCTTGGTTTGGTAGGCGAATTTGAATGTGCCCACATCTTTGATTGTCTCAGGGTTCACGTACTTAATCCAGGTTTCGTCACCGGTCACGATTCTGTTTAACAATGGTTCTCCTTCGTCCTCTTAACGTGACAGAAAGTCTAATGCAGAGGCCATTCTTTGAGTTTTGTGGTGGTCGGTAAGAATTTTGGGCACCCATCGTGCACAGAACTTACGGTAACCCGATCTTGCTGTCACTATCTCGTACAAGAGAGTCTTAGAAATCTGTGGAAAACCAGTAGACAACTCCGACATTGAGAAACGTCGATTTTCACGAACTTTTGCATCAACTGTGTGAACGAGTTCGTCAGTCACCAATGATGGTCTACCACTCCTCTCTTCATCATGAACGTTTTCTCGTCCACTTTTAAATAAACGTACGCATTCACGGACAACTCCTTCACTCATAACTCTCGGTCCGTACACGGCACAAAGCTCACGATGAATAGCTGCTGCAGAATATCCTTTGGCTGTAAAAAACCTTATGACAGCACGCACTTCACATTTGGCGGGGTTTTCTATTGCAGCACACATTTCAAACTGCCACAAAAACTAAACTAGCGCAGGTACGACGTTCACTCGACCACGGCTTGATGCCGACTGACCTGTTGAGTGCGTGAACGCACAGATGGCGTCGCTACTCCCCCCACAACCCGCACTGTGACCAATCGGAGATTACTTTCTGAACCGCCCTCGTATTATGCTAAAATAATTAAAATATAACTTCACCTAGAGCGTATGCGAATAATATAGTTCGGTGCGAAACTGGGGGGAGCTTACAAGATGCTTCAAACTCTCTTTTCGCAAGGTGAGTGATTTCAGTGTGATAAACTGCTTCACACTGTACGCGACCGAGGTTAACTTGAACATCACATTTTCATACCCTGACGGAAAAAATCACAGCACCAAAAAAATAATTACTGTAGAGTAATGAAATTTCTGGAATACATTTGTCTAGGCAACTTCCTTAAGTGATTAACATTGCAAGATCACAGGTTAATGTATGCGCGAAATAACCCATTGCGAATGTGAAACGTTAATACAGTACATTAATAACCGGTGTAGCCCCCCTTAAAGTTGAATGCAGGCGTGAAAACGTGCTTGCATTGTCTGGTACAGGTACCGGAGGTCAGTCTGTGGGCTGAAGTCCCAGACCTGTTGCACTCCGTCGGTCAGTACAAGTTAATGCGGTTTGTGGATGGCACTGGATTTGTCACCCGATGATGCCCTGTATGTGCTCGATTGGAGACAGATCTGGTTATCGAGTACGCCAAAATGAACTTGTCGACTCTCTGTAGAGCATGTTGGGTTAGAACAGCGATGTGCGGGCGAGCGTTATCCCGTTGGAAAATATCCCCTGGAATGCTCTTCGTGAATGGTAGCACAACAGGTCGAATCACCAGATTGATGTACCAACTTACAGTTAGGGTGCGTGGGGTAACACCGTTAGCGCTCGTGCAGTCATACGAAGTCGCACCCCAGACAATAACTGAACTGCGGCTGCAGGTCCAGAGTGAATGGCGCGCAGACAGGTTGGTTGGTCTCCTCCTGACAGACACACGGCAAACACTGGCAACAAGACAGAACTGGCTTGCATGAGAAAACACAATTAAGCATCCAGCGCCACAGTCTGGAACCGCGCGACCGCTACGGTCGCAGGTTCGAATCCTGCCTCGGGCATGGATGTGTGTGATGTCCTTAGGTTAGTTAGGTTGAAGTAATTCTGAGTTCTAGGGGACTGATGAACTCAGATGTTGAGTCCCATAGTGCTCAGAGCCATTTGAACCATTCTGCGTAATGTTGAAGTACTCCAGAGGCCAACAAGATACTCATATAGATCTTGGGCGGGACCAGATCGGCGGCCAACTCCGCCCACTGCCAGTATAAAGCATATGAAGGACTAGTTACAACAGTTGTGGGTCAGTCTGCCCCAGGAGAGAATATGACGACGCTGTCATGTCCTTATCATATCAGTGCATGCATCCACACCACGGAAGGTACAAAGTTATCGTGATAAATGGGTTCATAGAGCCAAGTTGTTTACAAATTTGACGCGTTTTTGTAATCACTGTAATAACATCACACACCTTTCCAGTCCGCGAAATTTCATTTAATTTCCTCCTCTCCTTCTCGGTGCTTCACTTCTTTTGTCAGGCAATGGATCTTAAAAAAGAAAAGTTTCCATCAGTAATGGTGATCTCGTGATTGGGAGAATTAGTTAATCAGTAGCGGTCTCATACACCTTGGCCCATAGTCAGAGCTAGACCAAAATGATAAATTCGGGGTTAGGTAACATAAATATACGAATTTTATTTTTATGCCTCTTTTTTCTATTTTTGTGCTTAGCATATTTCTGGATCTGAAGTTGGTCTACGATGACTGAAACCAGTAATTTATTTATTGGTTTTCCAAAATTGTCATTGTGGCAACAGTTTTTTTCTGTTGTCTTCTCTTCGTTCTTCATTTTCAAATACTTGTGCCCTCATTATGTTAATCAGTAAATAAAAATAGTAGCTATGTAAATACAAAACCACAATACATTGTCACTGAAAGTAGCTATTTTGTGAGTTAGTAAATAGTTATTGTTTAAATATAGCACAAAGGGTGCTTAAGTAAGGATGGGTAAAGAAAAAAGAAATAATGATGTCTCGCATAGAGGATTCATAAGTACTTCTTCATTATTGTATTTTTTTTTTTCAACCTTTCAAAGCTATTGTGAGAGGATGCTATTGATGAAGCATTAGTTGATATGAAAAGACTCGTTCATAGCTCTGTGACATTATCCTGTATTTATTCGTTACAACTGTTTCAAAAAGCGCCTTTTTCCAGTTCCCTTCCTAAGCATGTCATTTTGGTTTCAGTTCTTCTTATTTTCAAATGTAAGTATGTGGATGGTTAATTAAGGTCATCTTTCTCAAGCTTTGTATACTTTCTTTTGCGCTAGCAGCAGGATGATGTATTTTAATTAATGATGCAAACACGGATTTCTTAGTCACTTTTTCATATCACGAGCCAAAAACAAGAATGGAAACGCATGGCAACAAAAAATACATTACTTCTTGATTATCTTCCGATGTTCTCCTCTCTCTCTCTCTCTCTCTCTCTCTCGTGTGTGTGTGTGTGTGTGTGTGTGTGTGTGTGTGTGTGTGTGTGTGTGTGTGTGAGGGGGCGGGGAGAGAGAGAGGGAGAGAGAGAGAGAGAGAGAGAGAGATCCGAATCAGAATTTAAAGATGGACAGGAGTGGTTATTGACTGCGGCCTGGTGGAAGGAGGGGAATTCTAGAGTGCTGAATCAATGGAGATTTCGTATCGATCTTTGCATTCCAACGGTCTATAGCAAACTCTGTCATAGAGGTATTGAAGTTTGTCGTGTGCTTTCCGTAGAGAAAGGCCGCAGATATTTTCTCTCCCGTCGGCATAAAATTTGTATTGCAATGAGTGAAAGCAGCGAAGAGATATATTTACCAAGCTTTCCCTTTTGCATTGGATTCTGATTTCTTATTCCATAACTTCCAGTACATGCAGATTTTCAGAGAGTTTTGTTTCTTACATTCTGTTATCCGTGTACCTTCTTCCCTCGTACTTCCGATTTCTTTACATCTGACGTGGGATTCTGACTGTATCACAGCTCGCAACATTAGTGCCTCTTATATTTCTAGCTAATGAGCTAAGTGGGCTGCTAGAAAAGTAGTCGAAGTAGTTGTGGCAATACGATTATTGAAATTAAGAGTTACACAGCCAATGAAGTAGGGTCTCTCTTGTATCACTTACTGACTCCCATTTATTTATGGATTCTTCCGTCCCTTCTTGATACAACAATTCCATATTGACGGTTGAATAACACTTAGGCGGTTTTTTGTTCTGCTGATTTTTATTTGTATGAACTAGATTTCGGCTTATTAGGTCATCTTCAAATAACTGCTGGCTATTGTCCAGAATGTTTGGGTCGTAAGAACTCGAGCTCCTTGTAAACAATAGCCAGTAGTTATCTGAAGATGGCCTAATAAGCCGAAATCTAGTTCATACAAATAAAAATCAGTAGAACAAAAAACCACGTATGTGTTTTTCAACCCTCGACTCCCATTTCTTTTAGTTACTTCATATTCGAGGTTTCTGGAAATGTATTCTCTGGCGTTCATAGCTCATATATACTAGCTATCCAGCACGGAGTCCGGAAATCTTATGTTAACATCTTGCAGAGGAAACATTCTTATGTGAACTCCAAAAGAAATGCTTCCTAGTTTTTAACGAGTCGCCGGACAAGGGGGGAAACAGATACGAAGCACTAGCTCGCTTGAAGAAGGATATAAGTTGGAAGTTACCGTGCTTTTATTCATGAAAATCTCTCGGCATTCTCCTCAAATGGTTTAGACATCGCATTCAGGCTGGCTGGATGGAGATTAGATCCACTCTCCGGCTTAGTGCGAGCTCAAATGATAAACAACCTCACTGCTAATCCGTGACTACGTCGTAGCAATCAGCAGTAAAGAGAAGCATGAAACCCCAGATGCTAGGAGCCTATCACAACAGAGTCACACATTTCACAGTACAAGGCACCTTGCAGAAAGTCCAGAGAACTCGTTTCTTGTCTTACCAGTATCCTTCTGTGACGAGACATCTGCAGTTTTCCCACAGTCCATGTTTGAGTTCCACAGAATGATGTGCTGCAGAAGCACATTTTTTAGAAATATCTTCCTCAAATTAAGACCAGTGTTTTACACTGGCAGTTTTTTCGGTGAGGAATTCTCTCACTGCCTTCTTCTTACACTGAGGCGACAAAAGCCATAATATCGTGTCGGACCCGCTTTTGCCCGACGTAGTCCAGCAACCCCAAGTGGCATGGACTCCAGAAGGCGTTGACAGTCCCCTGCAGCAACAATTAACCATGCTGCAAATTGGGTGAGGGTTGCAGCTGCAGAATTTTGTGCGCGAACTGATCTCCTGATTATGTCCCGTAAATGTTCGATGAAATTCGTGTTGGGCCACCTGGTTGGCCAAATCGTTCGCTCAAATTGTCCGAATTGTTGTCGAAACCAGTCGCGAACAGTTGTGAACCGGTGACATGGCGCGTTGTCATCCATAAAAATTGCGTTATTGTTTGGAAACATTAAATCCGTGAATGGCTGCGAATGGTCTCCAAGTAGCCCAACGTAACTACTTCCAGTCAATCAATGATCGGTTCACGTGGACCAAGAACCCAGTCCATTGCATGTAAACACAGCTCACGCCATTATGGGCCCATCACCAGCTTGCACACTGCCTTGCTCACAACCTGGACATTTTACAAGTGTCCTAAGCGTGAACCAGCTTCCAATATACAATGTTTTTCTTCTAAATATACACATATTATAAAATTTCATTGATTAAAACATCATTTAGCTTTTTCCACTTCACAGGGTGGTCCATTGATAGTGACCGGGCCAAATATCTCACGAAATAACCATCAAACGAAAAAACTACAAAGAATGAAACTCGTCTTGCTTGAAGAGGAAACCAGATGGTCAAACGGATATCAACTGCGTTTTTTAAATAGGAACCCCCATTTTTTATTACATATTCGTGTAGTACGTAAAGAAATATGAATGTTTCAGTTGGACCACTTTTTTCGCTTTGTGACAGATGGCGCTGTAATAGTCACAAACGTATAAGTACGTGGTATCACGTAACATTCCGGCAGTGCGGACGCTATTTGCTTCGTCATACATTACCCGTGTTAAAATGGACCGATTACCAATTGCGGAAAAGGTCGATATCGTGTTGATGTACGGCTATTGTGATCAAAATGCCCAACGGACGTGTGCTATGTAAGCTGCTCGGTATCCTGGACGACATCATCCAAGCGTCCGGGCCGTTCGCCGGATAGTTACGTTATTTAAGGAAACAGGAAGTGTTCAGTGACATGTGAAACGTCAACCACGACCTACAACAAATGATGATGCCCAAGTAAGTGTTTCAGCTGCTGTCGCGGCTAATCCGCACATCACTAGCAGACAAATTGCGCGAGAATCGGGAATCTCAAAAACGTCGGTGTTGAGAATGCTACATCAACATCGATTGAACCTGTACCATATTTCTATGCACCAGGAATTGCATGGCGACGACTTTGAACGTCGTGTAGAGTCCTGCCACTGGGCACAAGAGAAATTACGGGGCGATGACAGATTTTTTGCACGCGTTCTATTTAGCGACGAAGCGTCATTCACCAACAGCGGTTACGTAAACCGGCATAATATGCACTATTGGGCAACGGAAAATCCACGATGGCTGCGACAAGTGGAACATCAGTGACCTTGGCGGGTTAATGTATGGTGCGGCATTATGACAGGAAGGATAATTGGCCCCTATTTTATCGATGGCAATCTATATGGTGCAATGTATACTGATTTCCTACGTAATGTTCTACCGATGTTACTACAAGATGTTTCACTGCATGACAGAATGGCAATGTACTTCCAACATGATGGATGTCCGGCACATAGCTCGCGTGCGGTTGAAGCGGTATTGAATAGCATATTTCATGACAGGTCGATTGGTCGTCGAAGCAGCATACCATGGCCCGCACGTTCACCGGATCAAACGTCCCCGTATTTCTTTCTGTGGGGAAAGTTGAAGGATATTTGCTATCGTGATCCACCGACTATGCCTGACAACATGCGTCAGCGCACTGTCAATGCATGTGCCAGCATTACGGAACGCGAACTACTCGCTGTTGAGAGGAATGTCGTTACACGTATTGCCAAATGCATTAAAGTTGACGGACATCATTTTGAGCATTTATTGCATTAATGTGGTATTTACAGGTAATCACGCTGTAACAGCATGCGTTCTCAGAAATGATAAGTTCACAAAGGTACATGTATCACATTAGAACACCGGAAATAAAATGTTCAAACGTACCTACGTTCTGTATTTTAATTTAATACGTAGGATTTAAAAAAATCCTACCTGTTACCGACTGTTCGTCTAAAATTGTGAGCGATATGGTTGTGATTATTACAGCGCCATCTATCACAAAGCGAAAAAAGTGGTCCAACTAAAACATTCATATTTCTTCACGTAGTGCACAAATATGTAATAAAAAATGGGGGTTCCTATTTTAAAAAACGCAGTTGATATCCGTTTGACCTATGGCACTGCCATCTAGCGGGCCAACCATAGCACCATCTGGTTTCTCCCTTCAAACTAGACAAGTTTCATTCTTTGTAGTTTATCGTTTGACGCTTATTTCGTGAGATATTTGGCCCGGTCACGATCAATGGACCACCCTGTATACATTACAATACTGTAAATTTCCTGTCAGAAATCAATGACCTTAATCAACAAAGAATACACACTTCGTAATTAGAGACACACAGTTACATAATATAAACCTACTTCTAATCGATATAAGTGTTACAAGCTCATCCTCTAATGAAGTGGATATCTGCTGGACGTTAAACTCTTACCACTCCACTCTTCAATTTCCAGAATATGCTCCGCCCTAGAGGTATTTGTCACAATTGAGGCTAGACTGTTGAGAACGTAAGCGGCAGTGCTCACTAGCAAGCACGCTTATGTGTTATTCCAAACGACAGTTTTTGTGCTTGTGAGTAGAAGGAATGGAGTAGAGTTATACAAGCGGGATCACACTTGGGCCGTGGTACAATCAGAGTTTACCTCCAGTACCAACTAAATGACCTTTGTTCTCCACCTTGTACGTTCGTTTATGAGGCGAATAATTAACGCTATTAAACCTCGTGCTCTTCAAACTTTCTTCGCGATGATTGCGACACGCGAAGGAAATAAACTTTTCGCGGCAGTGCTGTGAAACGGAACGGGCATAAAGTGCGACGTGTTTCGTAATGGAAGCGCAGGGCCGCGGCGCCCTCTCATCATCGCAGCGCGTGGGCAGACGTCGTGCGGACCGAGTGGATGTGGAAAGTGTTCCGCCGTTTGGCGTTCCGACGCCCACGCACGTAATGACAGGCCGCGCGCCATTGTGCTCGCAGGAAAGAGCGAAAACGCGGAAGGAGCAGGAGGGAGGGAGGGGGGGAGGGGGTCAGTCGGGCACTCCCTGCGTGGCTAAGACTTCCTGCGTGGGGCCACTCTCCGGTTTTCACTGGAGCGATAGAAAGCACGCACCCGAGTGGCTGCGATCCTGGGCTGGCTTTCCAAGGTTTCCACACCTATAATGTGAATATTAGATCTGTGTCACACATTCTTTCCCAGTAAATTTCCAATTGAAGCCATAAAGCACCCCATCTCTTCCCCATAATCTCTTTTGCGTCGCCTTTGGAAGGGAATGAATAAATTTTGAGTTGGTGCCGCATCACAAATTTTAAGCGTTTGGAAAAGTATGACATGCTGACGAGAAACTGCAGTACGTTTTTACTTTCACAAGCTGAGGCGGAACAAGGCCCCCGGAGTAGACAACATTCCATTAGAACTACTCACAGCCTTGGGAGAGCCGGTCCTGACAAAACTCTACTATCTGGTGAGCACGATGTATGAGACAGACGAAATTCTCTCAGGCTTCAAGAAGAATATAATAATTCCAATCCCAAAGAAAGCAGGTGTTGACAGATGTAAAAATTACCGAACTTTCAGTTTAATAAGTCACGGCTGCAAAATACTAACGAATTCTTTACAGACGAATGGGAAAACTGGTAGAAGCCGACCTCGGGGAAGATCAGTCTGGATTCCGTAGAAATGTTGGAACACGTGAGGCAATATTGACCCTACGACTTATCTTAGAAGAAAGATTAAGGAAAAGCAAACCTACGTTTCTAGCATTTGTAGACTTAGAGAAAGCTTTTGACAATGTTGACTGGAATACTCTCCTTCAAATTCTGAAGGTGGCAGGGGTAAAATACAGGGAGCGAAAGGCTATTTACAATTTGTACGGAAACTAGATGGCAGTTATAAGAGTCGAGGGGCATGAAAGGGAAGCAGTGGTTGGGAAGGGAGTGAGACAGGGTTGTAGTCTCTCCCCGATGCTATTCAATCTGTATATTGAGCAAGCAGTAAAGGAAAAGAAAGAAAAGTTCGGAGTAGGTATTAAAATCCATAGAGAAGAAATAAAAACTTTGAGGTTCGCCGATGACATTGTAATTCTGTCGGAGACAGCAAAGGACTTGGAAGAGCAGTTGAACGGAATGGAAAGTGTCTTGAAAGGAGGATATAAGATGAACATCAACAAAAGAAAAACGAGGATAATGGAATGTAGTCGAGTTAACTCGGGTGATGCTGAGGGAATTAGATTAGGAAATGAGACACTTAAAGTGGTAAAGGAGTTTTGCTATTTGGGGAGCAAAATAACTGATGATGGTCGAAGTAGAGAGGATATAAAATGTAGACTGGCAATGGCAAGGAAAGCGTTTCTGAAGAAGAGAAATTTGTTAACATCGAGTATAGATTTAAGTGTTAGGAAGTCGTTTCTGAAAGTATTTGTATGGAGTGTAGCCATGTATGGAAGTGAAACATGGACGATAAATAGTTTGGGCAAGAAGAGAATAGAGGCTTTCGAAATGTGGTGCTACAGAAGAATGCTGAAGATTAGATGGGTAGATCACACAACTAATGAGGAGCTATTGAATAGAATTGGGGAGAAGAGGAGTTTGTGGCACAACTTGACAAGGAGAAGGGATCGGTTGGTAGGACATTTCCTGAGGCATCAAGGGATCACAAATTTAGCATTGGAGGGCACCGTGGAGGGTAAAAATCGTAGAGGGAGACCAAGAGATGAATACACTAAGCAGATTCAGAAGGGTGTAGGTTGCAGTAGGTACTGGGACATGAAGGAGCTTGCACAGGATAGAGTAGCATGGAGAGCTGCATCAAACCAGTCTCAGGACTGAAGACCACAACAACAACACTAATTAAATTACGGATTCAGCGATACAGGACTATTAGCGCTGATATCATTTCATGTCATTGTATCTACACTAATTTCATCCCCTATTTACGCCATTCATATCCTTTCAGTGGGTTATATTCAAGTAGTAGATGTAATAGACCCAACAAATGTTTTCATAACACACCTGTTGTACCTCTGCTGTTACTTCCAATTCTATAATTTCATCTATCTGAAGCAAACGATAGCAAACGGTCTGTTGGCACATAACACGGGTTCAGGAAATACCGTTCTGGTGAATCACAACTAGCTCCTTATTCGCACGCAGTAAAGAGTGCTGTCGACAGGCGATCTGAAATTGATTCCATATATCTAGATTTCCGAAAGGCTTTTGACACCGTTCCTCTCAAGAGACTTCTAATCAAGCTGTGGGGAATAGTTTTAGTCGTGCGCCTGGATTCGTGATTTCCTCTCTGAACGTTCACAGTACATAGTATTAGACGGAGAGTCATCGAGTAAAACAGACGTGCCATCAGGTGTTACTCAAGGAAGTATTATAGGCCCTCGGCTGTCTCTAATCTACACTCCTGGAAATGGAAAAAAGAACACATTGACACCGGTGTGTCAGACCCACCATACTTGCTCCGGACACTGCGAGAGGGCTGTACAAGCAATGATCACACGCACGGCACAGCGGACACACCAGGAACCGCGGTGTTGGCCGTCGAATGGCGCTAGCTGCGCAGCATTTGTGCACCGCCGCCGTCAGTGTCAGCCAGTTTGCCGTGGCATACGGAGCTCCATCGCAGTCTTTAACACTGGTAGCATGCCGCGACAGCGTGGACGTGAACCGTATGTGCAGTTGACGGACTTTGAGCGAGGGCGTATAGTGGGCATGCGGGAGGCCGGGTGGACGTACCGCCGAATTGCTCAACACGTGGGGCGTGAGGTCTCCACAGTACATCGATGTTGTCGCCAGTGGTCGGCGGAAGGTGCACGTGCCCGTCGACCTGGGACCGGACCGCAGCGACGCACGGATGCACGCCAAGACCGTAGGATCCTACGCAGTGCCGTAGGGGACCGCACCGCCACTTCCCAGCAAATTAGGGACACTGTTGCTCCTGGGGTATCGGCGAGGACCATTCGCAACCGTCTCCATGAAGCTGGGCTACGGTCCCGCACACCGTTAGGCCGTCTTCCGCTCACGCCCCAACATCGTGCAGCCCGCCTCCAGTGGTGTCGCGACAGGCGTGAATGGAGGGACGAATGGAGACGGGTCGTCTTCAGCGATGAGAGTCGCTTCTGCCTCGGTGCCAATGATGGTCGTATGCGTGTTTGGCGCCGTGCAGGTGAGCGCCACAATCAGGACTGCATACGACCGAGGCACACAGGGCCAACACCCGGCATCATGGTGTGGGGAGCGATCTCCTACACAGGCCGTACACCACTGGTGATCGTCGAGGGGACACTGAATAGTGCACGGTACATCCAAACCGTCATCGAACCCATCGTTCTACCATTCCTAGACCGGCAAGGGAACTTGCTGTTCCAACAGGACAATGCACGTCCGCATGTATCCCGTGCCACCCAACGTGCTCTAGAAGGTGTAAGTCAACTACCCTGGCCAGCAAGATCTCCGGATCTGTCCCCCATTGAGCATGTTTGGGACTGGATGAAGCGTCGTCTCACGCGGTCTGCACGTCCAGCACGAACGCTGGTCCAACTGAGGCGCCAGGTGGAAATGGCATGGCAAGCCGTTCCACAGGACTACATCCAGCATCTCTACGATCGTCTCCATGGGAGAATAGCAGCCTGCATTGCTGCGAAAGGTGGATATACACTGTACTAGTGCCGACATTGTGCATGCTCTGTTGCCTGTGTCTATGTGCCTGTGGTTCTGTCAGTGTGATCATGCGATGTATCTGACCCCAGGAATGTGTCAATAAAGTTTCCCCTTCCTGGGACAATGAATTCACGGTGTTCTTATTTCAATTTCCAGGAGTGTATTTATCTTCTGCTCGTTAGTCCTGTATAGCAAGTCCACGCTTCCAAATGTCTGAAGCGGTTTGAAATTTGTAAATAACAAAGAAAAACATGTTCGTTTATTATCATTCAGAAGAGAGAAGTATTGTTCCATTTCAATGTCGTGTTATAGCTGTCCACAATCAGCTGACACCTTTTTTTGTGGTGACGTTAGAATCGCAAAGTGTCCTACGAACATTTCTACTATTTCCAATGACGCTGAAGGCTAATTTTTAATATGATTCGGCAGATCAAAATAGTAGTAAGGGATCCTCACAGACTCCTGGATCTGTCTGTATTGAAATTGTCTACAGTATACTGACTGAACAAAGCTGACACGGGGGTAAAAGGGCTGAAATCATACACAAAGGAAAATCGGTACAAAAATTTTAAAATCAAAATTAAAGGAGATGTGCTTCAGGGGTACATCAAAAGAGAGCATTTTAATCACAGATTACAAATATCGACGAGAGAAAGTATCGATGTATTTATATCTACATCTACATGGATACTCTGCAAATCACATTTAAGTGCTGGCAGAGGGTTCATCGAACCACCGTCACAATTCTCTATTATTCCAATCTCGTATAGCGCGCGGGAAGAATGAACACCTGTATCTTTCCGTACGAGCTCTGATATCCCTTATTCTATCTTTGTGACCGTTCCTCCCTATGTAAGTCGGTGTCAACAAAATATTTTCGCATTCAGAGGAGAAAGTTGGTGATTGCAATTTCGTAAGAAGATTCCGTCGCAACGAAAAACGCCTTTCTTTTAATGATGTCCATCGCAAATCCTGTATCATTTCTGTGACACTCTCTCCCATATTTCGCGATAATACAAAATGTGCTGCCTTTCTTTGGACTTTTTCGATGTACTCAGTCAATATCAATGTTTTAATTAATGTTAGTTAGAATATTGTTGTTCGGATGAAACAAATTACCTGTATCGAGCAATTTCAGCCTTTTATTTCGACTGTGTTACTTCAGTTGATTCAGCATGCTTCGGAAAGACAGTGTCAAAAAGTAATCTGAGTAGCGCTCTCATATCAGGCTTTGCAGGATTAATTCAAGGAAGCTCCCCGTCACAGGCAAAACCTGTTATATTACTGCGAATAAGAAGTACTTCTCACTTGAAACACCCGTTAGTAAAGCTACGGGTAAGTTCTAAAAGAGAAACCAAATACGGAAACTTGATTCATACGAAGAAACCTGATACAGGGAACACAAATGTAAAGTTCGATATGGAAAGAGGCGGTTATTTCCCAGCAGTTTTAGTCGGTCCGACCAAAAAGTTCCGGGACTGTCTTTATTCCTGGTGTGTGTGCGACGTCAGCTCAGTAGCTTGAACTAACAACTGTGAACAACAGATGCACATTCGACCAGGCTATTGGGACCAGGGGGTGTTAGGTGGTGGGCGTACGGCCGAAGTATGTCAACATTGTTGCGCCACGAATTTCAATGGAGCAACTTGCGTAAGTGAATCGCTCAAGAGATTCTCCAGAAGAGGAAAGTGTGTGCAAACTTTGTCCGGCACATCTTAAAAACGACTCGTGGGCGGCTGTCGCGACTGAAATGAAGTGAAAAATGCGCACCATTCTTTTCCGGAAAAAAAAATCATCGTGGATGACTAGACTTGGTGATATCAGTACAGACCTACCAAAAAAAGAACAAAGAGCAGAATGGGCCTCCGGTGGTTCGCCAAAACCGAAAATGATGGTAATGTGACATGCGAGTTGAACAATATCGCACGAAGGACTTTCCTGGCACTTCCACGTAATTGTACGAACGCCCTGTGTTGTACTCAAGTGGGGGGAGACTGCGTTAGAACACGTGAAGCGTTAAAACCACCATTTTAGCTTTTGTTTATTTTTTATTAATCCAGTCTCGAAACTTTATGGACTGTCGGGGTATGTAGCAGACAAAAGCGTGTGTTACACATAGGGCCCCTCTTCTGACAACCGGCTAGTATGGGAGTGCTCGCAGTGGATATTTGGCCAATTAAGACCAGAGAATTCAGCAAAATTACATCGCATGGTGTCTTCAAAAACATCGATCAAGCGAGACTCAACTCACGTTCTTTACGAACGATGTACTGAGTGTCACGGGTAGAGTTTCTTAACTGTTGAATACGTTTTTAATTCAGTCCACGTCGACACCTTCTACAGAAAACACAGTCGTACGGGATATCTAAATGGGTTTGCAAACCAACTGAAAATTTGCTGATCTGGAGGATGCAGCACGTTATCCCGAATCGTTAGCCACCCGCTTTCTTTCTTATTCTTTTTTTTTCCGTCATCAGTCTACTGACTGGTTTGATGGGGCCCACCACGAATTCCTTTCCTGTGCTAACCTCTTCATCTCAGAGTAGCACTTGCAACCCACGTCCTCAGTTATTTGCTGGATGTATTCCAATCTCTCCCATTCCTCTACAGCTCCCTCTGGTACCATGGAAATCATTTCCTGATGTCTTAACAGATGTCCTATCATCCTGCCCCTTCTCCTTGTCAGTGTTTTCCACATATTCCTTTCCTCTTCACTGCTGTGCAGGTATCTCCTACTTCCTTACCTTATGAGTCCACCTAATTTTCGACATTCTTCTGCAGCACCACATGTCAAAGGCTTAGATGCTCTTCTTATCCGGTTTTCCCACAGGACATGTTTCACTACCATATAAAGCTGCCCTCAAAAAGTATATTCTCAAAACTTTGTTCCTCAAATTAAGACCTATGTTTGATACCAGTAGACTTCCCTTGGCAAACTGCCTATTGGCTTCTGTCTCGGGTTCTTCGGCCGACGTTCATCTAATGATTTTTCTGACGTTTCACCAGCCACTCGTGCTGGCCTTGACAAACTGCCTATTGGGTTCTGTCTCGGGTTCTTCGGACGACGTTCATCTAATGATTTTTCTGACGTTTCGCCAGCACGAGTGGCTGGCGAAACGTCAGAAAAATCAGTAGATGAACGTCGGCCGAAGGACCCGAGACAGAAGCCAATAGGCAGTTTGTCAACAATCGGCCACGAAAGCCTTAACAATTTTGTATAGACTTCCCTTGGTCAGAAACGCCCTTTTTGCTAATGCTAGTCTAATTTTTATGTCCGCCTTGCTCCGTCCGTCATGGGCTATTTCGCTGCCGAAGTAACAGAATTCCTTAACTTCATCTGCCTCGTGATCACTAATCCTGATAAGTTTCTCGCTGTTCCCATTTCTGCTACTTCTCATTACTTACGTCTTTCTTCGATTTAGTCTCAATCCATATTTTGTACTCATTAGACTGTTCATTCTATTCAATACTTCTTCACTTCCACTCATAATAGGAATGTCGTCAGCGAATCACATCATTGATATTGAATTTTAATTCCGCTCTTGGGCCTTTCTTTAATTTCCGTGATTGCTTGATCGATATACGAGGTGTGGCTAGAAAAAAACCAGACTATACTGGTGAAACAATAAAACGAATGCAATAAGGCTGAAAGTCGCGTGGCCTGTCACGTGACTCTCGCTCCGCCTACTGCTCGAGTTTCATCTGCCTCCTGCACTCAGTCTGCCCGTGGCGTCTGTTTTAAGTAGTTGACGTTTTGTCTGTGCGTCGGAAAATGTTGAGTGTACAGAAAGAACAGCGTGTTAACATCAAATTTTGTTTCAAACTAGGAAAATCTGCAAGTGAAACGTTTGTAATGTTACAACAAGTGTACGGCGATGATTGTTTATCGCGAACACAAGTGTTTGAGTGGTTTAAACGATTTAAAGATGGCCGCGAAGACACCAGTGATGACACTCGCACTGGCAGACCATTGTCAGCAAAAACTGATGCAAACATTGAAAAAATCGGTAAACTTGTTCGACAAGATCGCCGTTTAACAATCAGAGCAGTGTCTGAGTTAACAGGAGTTGACAAGGAAAGTGTTAGGCAGATTCTTCATGAAAGTTTCAACATGAACAAAGTGTGTTCAAAAATGGTTCCAAAGTGTCTCACAATTGAACAGAAGGAACGCCGAAGAATGATTTGTTCTGACATCCTGGAAAACATTGAAAGTGATCCCACCTTCTTACAAAATGTTATTACTTGCGATGAATCGTGGTTTTTTACTTACGATCCCGAAACTAAACGCCAATCGATGCATTGGAAAACTCCTGGTTCTCCACGACAAAAAAAAGCACGAATGTCAAAATCGAAATTCAAGGCAATGATGATTGTTTTTTTTTTTTGACATCAAAGGGATTGTGCATATTGATTGGGTAGCAGAGGGACAAACAGTGAATCAGCATTACTACATTAGCGTCCTGGCTACCCTACGTGAGCGAGTACGGAGAAAACGGAACGATTTGTGGAGAAAAAGTCACGGATCCTTCACCAAGACAATGCCCCAGCTCACAGTGCGTTGTCAGTGAAGACGTTTTTGGCAAAACACAACATTCCCATCTTAGATCATCCACCCTACTCACCTGATTTGGCCCCCTGTGACTTTTTTCTTTTCCCTAAAGTCAAGTCAGCTTTGAAAGGAACTAGATTTGAGACTGTTGAAGCAGTAAAAGAAAAAGCGACGGAAGTAATGTATGGACTTACCGAAAATGATCTGCAGCATTGCTATGAACAGTGGAAAATTCGTATGGAGCGGTGTAGAGACCGAGGAGGAGAGTACATTGAAGGAGATAACATGAAATTGTAAATAATTGTAAATAAATGTTTTTTCCAGCATCAGTCCGGTCTTTTTCTAGCCGCACCTCGTACAGTACAGATTGGGCAGTAGAGGCGAAAGACTACATCCCTGTCTTATACCCTTTTTAATCCGAGCACTTCGTTCCTGGACATCCTCTCTTTGTATTATCCGTGTTTCTCTGTAACTCACCCCTATTTTTCTCAGAATTTCGAACATTGTGCACTATTTGACGAACGCTTTTTCCAGGACGACAAATGCTACGAACGTGTCTTGATTTTTCTTTAGTCTTGCTTCCATTGTCAACCGCAACATCAGAAACTGCTGCTCTGGTGCCTCTATACTTTTCCTAAAGCCGAACTGGTGTATACTGAAGTAATACATGGTGTGCGCTGGAGGAGTGTGATAGAAACGTTACTAACAAGGGAACCTCCCCATCGCACCCCCTCAGATTTAGTTATAAGTTGGCACAGTGGATAGGCCTTGAAAAACTGAATTCAGATCAATCGAGAAAACAGGAAGAAGTTGTGTGGAACTATGAAAAAAATAAGCAAAATATACAAACTGAGTAGTCCAAGCGAAATATAGGTAACATCAAGGATAATGTGAGCTCAGGAGTGCCGTGGCCCCGTGGTTAGCAGTGAGCAACTGCGGAACGAGAGGTCCTTAGTTCAAGTCTTCCCTCGAGTGAAATGTTTAATTTTTTATTCTCAGATTCCCGGCGGGGTCAGGGATTTTCTCTGCCTCGTGATGACTGGGTGTTGTGTGATGTCCTTAGGTTAGTTAGGTTTAAGTAGTTCTAAGTTCTAGGGGACTGATGACCATAGATGTTAAGTCCCATAGTGCTCAGAGCCATTTGAACCATTTGATTTTATTTTCAGACAATTATCAAACCTCAGGCACTCACACATAATCAACTTCGCTCTCCAAAATTCCAGGACATGTTCAGATTTGCTTGGAAATATGCAGGATTTGACGGTCTACACAGGGAAAAATTTGAAAACGTTAAAAATCATATGTTTTGGCAGAGCACAGGGAAAACTGTGCGACTGTGAAACTGTTGCATTCATTTGTTGCAGTTTATGTGACAAACTCTTATGTTTTCATCACTTTTTTGGGAGTGACTATCACATCCACAAGGAAACCTAAATCGGGCAAGGTATAAGAATCTTTTTACCCATTGGCCAAGTGTACAAGTTAGGTGGGTCGACAACATATTCCTGTCATGTGAAGCACATGCCGTCACCAGTGTCGTATAGAATATATCAGACGTGTTTTCCTGTGGAGGAGTCGGTTGACCTATGACCTTGCGATCAAATGTTTTCGGTTCCCATTGGAGAGGCACGTCCTTTCGTCTACTAATCGCACGGTTTTGCGGTACGGTCTCAAAATACAGACACTAAACTTATTGCAGTTAACAGAGACGTCAATGAACGAACGGACAGATCATAACTTTGCGAAAATAAAGGAAGTAAACTTTCCACTCAAGGGGATACTTGAACCAAGGACCCCTTCGTTCCGCAGCTGGTCACGTTAACCACGGAACCACGGCGCTCCTGAGCTTACACTATCCTTGATGTTGCCTATCTTGCGCATGGACTACTCAGTTTGTATATTTTGCTCGTTTTTTTTTTCTTTTTTACAGTTCCACACAACTTCTTCCTGTTTTCTCGATTGATCTGTGTTGAGTTTTTCAAGGCCTATCCACTGTGCCAACTTATGACTAAATCTGAGGGGGGTGCGATGGGGAGGTTCCCTTGTTAGCATTTTGCCGATGTTGCAGTTCAATGGTTCAAATGGCTCTGAGCACCACGGGACTTAACATCTGAAGTCATCAGTCCCCTAGAACTTAGAACTACTTAAACCTAACTAACCTAAGGACATCACATACATCCATGCCCGGGGCAGGATTCGAACCTGCGACCGTAGCGGTCGCACGGTTCCAGACTGAAGCGCCTAGAACCGCTTGACTACTCCGCCCGGCCATTGTTAAAGTGCAGTGTGATATTTGACTCTCATTCAATACAAGAATAACTACAGTTGCGACGTTACAGAATTGTCCAAAATAATAAACAGCTGCCATTGTGTTCTGAGATCCAAACAAATATGTATCGTCCCTCATACGAACATGGAATTCATGCAAAGTTAAGTATTCCCCATTGAAGAGTTTTAGTGGAACTGAACTAATATTCTTTATATGCTGCAGCATCCACACTTGACCTGCTCCAGAAGTCAAATATGTTGAACTGTTGGCTGGGCTTGTTACGACTTTCAGAAAATGCTTAACTTCAAATATTTAACACATTACCTCATTAGTAAAGCAATCTTAAGTTTCAAGCTGTTTTATACGTGAACGTTCGATTCTTTACAGACTGGAGCTTTACTGATGTAGGGCTCCCAGGAGATATCGAGCGTAAACAAATAAAGATTCGGAGCGAATTTTCAAAGGCTTATTGGAATGGCGAGAGAGTGTAACAGAAATGATGAAAAATCTAAAGTGGCACATGCCTGGAGAAACGCGCCCTACACCTCGCCGGAGCTTAAACATCGGGAGCCATCTTGGAGGGCAGAACAAAGGATATTCTTCGGTCCCCTACGGATCTATTGCATAGAATCGTGCAGAAGAATTTAGGAAACCAACAGCTCGCACGGGGGCACAGAAGCAGTCTTTCTTCCCACTTGGCGCCTGGAATGGAACAGGAAGAAGTAATATGAAGAGTAGCGGTATGGAAGCTCTTCACAGTGATTTATATTGTAGAGATGTAGACATGTTTGGAGAAAGTTTTCACACAAATCATCTTTTACTCCGCGCATCATCATCATCATCTTCTCATTAGTTGTCCATTAGATGACTGCAAAATCTTTTGCTCTTTTTCGTATTGCGGTCACGGCTGTGGTATTTCGTTTTCGGGACACCTACATCTACATCTACATGATTACTCTGCAATTCACATTTAAGTGCTTGGCAGAGGGTTCATCGAACCACAATCATACTATCTCTCTACCATTCCACTCCCGAACAGCGCGCGGGAAAAACGAACACCTAAACCTTTCTGTTCGAGCTCTGATTTCTCTTATTTTATTTTGATGATCATTCCTACCTATGTAGGTTGGGCTCAACAAAATATTTTCGCATTCGGAAGAGCAAGTTGGTGACTGAAATTTCGTAAATAGATGACGCCGCGACGAAAAACGTCTTTGCTTTAATGACTTCCATCCCAAGTCGCGTATCATATCTGCCACACTCTCTCCCATACTACGTGATAATACAAAACGAGCTGCCCGTTTTTGCACCCTTTCGATGTTCTCCGTCAATCCCACCTGGTAAGGATCCCACACCGCGCAGCAATATTCTAACAGAGGACGAACGAGTGTAGTGTAAGCTGTCTCTTTAGTGGACTTGTTGCATCTTCTGTCCTGCCAATGAAACGCAACCTTTGGCTCGCCTTCCCCACAATATTATCTATGTGGTCTTTCCAACTGAAGTTGTTCGTAATTTTAACACCCAGGTACTTAGTTGAATTGACAGCCTTGAGAGTTGTACTACTTATCGAGTAATCGAATTCCAACGGATTTCTTTTGGAACTCATGTGGATCACCTCACACTTTTCGTTATTTAGCGTCAACTGCCACCTGCCACACCGTACAGCAATCTTTTCTAAATCGCTTTGCAACTGATACTGGTCTTCGGATGACTTTACTAGACGGTAAATTACAGCATCGTCTGCGAATAATCTAAGAGAACTGCTCAGATTGTCACCCAGGTCATTTATATAGATCAGGAACAGCAGAGGTCTCAGGACGCTTCCCTGGGGAACACGTGATATCACTTCAGTGTTACTCGATGATTTGCCGTCTATTACTACGAACTGCGACCTTCGTGACAGGAAATGACGAATCCAGTCGCACAACTGAGACGATACCCCATAGGCCCGCAGCTTGATTAGAAGTCGCTTGTGAGGGACGGTGTCAAAAGCTTTCCGGAAATATAGAAATACGGAATCAACTTGAGATCCCCTGTCGATAGCGGCCATTACTTCGTGCGAATAAAGAGCTAGCTGCGTTGCACAAGAACGATGTTTTCTGAAACCATGCTGATTACGTATCAATAGATCCTTCCCTTCGAGGTGATTCATAATGTTTGAATACAGTATATGCTCCAAAACCCTACTGTAAACCGACGTCAATGATATAGGTCTGTAGTTCGATGGATTACCCCTACTACCCTTCTTAAACATTGGTGCGACCTGCGCAATTTTCCAATCTGTAGGTACAGACCTATCGGTGAGCGAGCGGTTGTATATGATTGCTAAGTAGGGAGCTATTGTATCAGCGTAATCTGAAAGGAACCTAATCGGTATACAGTCAGGACCTGAAGACTTGCCCGCATCAAGCGCTTTGAGTTGCTTCGCAACGCCTAAGCTATCTACTTCTAGGAATCTCATGCTAGCAGCTGTTCGTGTTTCAAATTCTGGAATATTTCATTCGTCTTCCCTGGTGAAGGAATTTCGGAAAACTACGTTCAATAACTCCGCTGTAGCTCTTTTCCGTATTTCGGTCTCAATGGTCACGGCTGGGGTATTTCTTTCTCGGGACACCTGCGGCCGGCCGCTTTCACTCGATACGATGTCACCTTAAGAGTCGTTCCAGTGTGCCACGGCTCAATGAGCATCGCAGACACACACATGTGCGTAACTCCCGGCCAGCCGCTTCCTGCCTTTCACACTGCAATTTGCTGTGTCGGTTCGTTTCGAAACACTCGTAGGCCGTCCTCGGGGCAGCTCCCGGGCGGCATGTGACTGGACCGACGAGGAAGAAGCCCTGGGGTCAGAGGTTGGTGGCAGGCGGCCGTGGGGATAGAAGGCGGGGCTTCGGCAGCATTCATCATCATTACCGACCGCTCCTCCAGTATGTGCTGGACGATTATAGAGAGGACCCTATTCATCGTACTTTAGGAGCTTCTGCCCACCGGCGGAGGAGCGGGGAAACCCGGTGGGAGGCGGCGCCGAAATGTCAAGGCAGGGCCCCGGGCCACTCATTAGGACACGTTTTGGGTGCTAAAAAACGGCGGCGTCTGGCCGTCGCTCTTCAGAGGGACTGAGCCGTTAAGCAAGCGGTCCGGTCCCCTTAGCCCAGGAGCGGGACCGCGCCGCGCCGCGGCCGCACGAAATGCCAAGGCGGCGGCGTTACCCGCACTCGACAAGCCAGACCGACACACTGAGACCCGGGGACAACTCTGCGGCGAGGGACCACCCCAGAGAATCTGAATATCTCGTGCTGCAGTTTCTATAATGGCACCATCTGACGTCCAGTAGGATAAAGTCTAGTAAACTGTACCAGACCCAGCATCTACATCTACATCCATACTCCACAAGGCTGGTCGGTGTGGCCGAGCGGTTCTAGACGCTTCAGTCTCGAACCGCGCGACCGCTACGGTCGCAGGTTCGAATCCTGCCTCGGGCATGGATGTGTGTGATGTCCTTAGGTTAGTTAGGTTTAAGTAGTTCTAAGTTCTAGGGGACTAATGACCTCAGATGTTGAGTCCCATAGTGCTCAGAGCCACTTGAACCATACTCCGCAAGCCACCTGACGGTGTGTGGCGGAGTGTACCTTGACTACCTCTATCGGTTCTCCCTTCTATTCCAGTCTACTCTTCGCGAGATATACGTAGGAAGGAGCAATATACTGCTTGACTCCTCGGTGAAGGTATGTTCTCGAAACTTCAACAAATGCCCGTACCGAGCTACTGAGTGTCTCTCTTGCAGAGTCTTCCACTGGAGTTTATCTATCATCTCCGTAACGCTTTCGCGATTACTAAATGATCCTGTAACGAAGCGCTCTCCGTTGGATCTTCTCTATCTCTTCTATCAACCCTATCTGGTATGGATCCCACACTGCTGAGCAATATTCAAGCAGTGGGCGAACAAGTGTACTGTAACCTACCTCCTTTGTTTTCGGATTGCATTTCCTTAGGATTCTTCCAATAACTCTCAGTCTGGAATCCGCTTTACCGACGATCAACTTAATATGATCATTCCATTTCAAATCACTCCTAATGCCTACTCCCAGATAATTTATGGAATTAACTGCTTCCAGTTGCTGACCTGCTATATTATGGCTAAATGATAAGGAATCTTTTTTTTCTGTGTATTCGCAGCACATTACACTTTTCTACATTGAGATTCAATTGCCATTCCCTGCACCATGCGTCAATTCGCTGCAGATCCTCCTGCACTTCAGTACAATTTTCCATTTTTACAACCTCTCGATATACCACAGCATCATCCGCAAAAAGCCTCAGTGAACTTCCGATGTCATCCAAAAGGTCATTTATGTATATTGTGAATAGCAACGGTCCTATGACACTCCCCTGCGGCACACCTGAAATCACTCTTACTTCGGAAGACTTCTCTCCATTGAGAATGACATGCTGCGTTCTGTTATCTAGGAACTCTTCAATCCAATCACAAAATTGGTCTGATAGTCCATATGCTCTTACTTTGTTCATTAAACGACTGTGGGGAACTGTATCGAACGCCTTGCAGAAGTCAAGAAACACGGGCATCTACCTGGGAACCCATGTCTAAGGCCGTCTGAGTCTCGTGGACGAATAGCGCGAGCTGAGTTTCACACGACCGTCTTTTTCGAAACCCATGCTGATTCCTACAGAGTAGATTTCTAGTCTCCAGAAAAGTCATTATACTCTAACATAATAGGTGTTCCAAAATTCTACAACTAATCGACGTTAGAGGTATAGGTCTATAGTTCTGCACATCTGTTCGACGTCCCTTCTTGAAAACGGGGATGACCTATGCCCTTTTCCAATCTTTTGGAACGCTATGCACTTCTAGAAACCTACGGTACACCGCTGCAAGAAGGGGGGCAAGTTCCTTCGCGTACTCTGTGTAAAATCGAACTGGTATCCCATCAGGTCCAGCGGCCTTTCCTCTTTTGAGCGATTTTAATTGTTTCTCTATCCCTCTGTCGTCTATTTCGATATCTACCATTTTGTCATCTGTGCGACAATCTAGAGAAGAAACTACAGTGCAGTCTTCCTCTGTGAAACAGCTTTGGAAAAAAGACATTTAGTATTTCGTTCTTTAGTCTATCATCCTCTGTTTCAGTACCATTTTGGTCACAGAGTGTCTGGACATTTTGTTTTGATCCACCTACCGCTTTGACATAAGACCAAAATTTCTTAGGATTTTCTGCCAAGTCACTACATAGAACTTTACTTTCGAATTCATTGAGCAAGCAGTAAAGGATATAAAAGAATAATTCGGAGTAGGTATTAAAATCCATGGAGAAGAAATGAAAACTTTAAGATTCGCCGATAACATTTTAATTCTTGCAGAGATAGCAAAGGACATAGAAGAGCAGTTGAATGGAATGGACAGTGTCTTGAAAGGAGGATATAAGATGAACGTCAACAAAAGCAAATTGAGGATAATGGAATGTAGACGAATTAAGTCGGGTGATGCTGAGGGAATTAGATTAGGAAATGAGACACTTGAAGTAGTACAGGAGTTTTGCTGTTTGGAGAGCAAAATAACTGATGATGGTCGAAGTAGAGAGGATATAAAATGTAGACTGGCAATGGCAAGGAAAGGGTTTCTGAAGAAGAGAAATTTGTTAACATAGAGTATACATTCAGGTGTCAGGAAGTCGTTTTTGAAAGTATTCGTATGGAGTGTAGCCATGTATGGAAGTGAAACATTTACGATAAATAGTTTGGACAAGAAGAGAATAGACGCTTTCGAAATGTGGTGCTACAGAAGAATGCTGAAGATTAGGTGGGTAGATCACATAACTAATGAGGAGGTATTGAATAGAATTGGGGAGAAGAGGAGTTTGTGGCACAACTTGACTAGAAGAAGGGATCGGTTGGTAGGACATGTTCTGAGGCATCAAGGGATCACCAATTTAGTACTGGAGGGCAGCGTGGAGGGTAAATATTATAGAGGGAGACCAAGAGATGAATACACTAAGCAGATTCAGAAGGATGTAGGTTGCAGTAGGTAACTGGAAATGAAGAAGGATGCACGGGATAGAGTAGCATGGAGAGCTGCATCAAACCAGTCTCAGGACTGAAGACCACAACAACAGCCGGAAAAGAATGCAACACCCTCAAAGACAAAGTCATTTACTGACAAGCGAGAAAACAGGTAGTTCATCATTTTAGGAGTATGCGACAACACATTCAAACCAAACGAAACACACACGTCACAAGCAAAGGTGGCCAACGAGTCGCACCATTAAACAGTGTAGCTCCCTCTGGCGGCGAGGCAGGCGTGTATTCTCGCATGAAAACGATCAGATATGTTCCGAATGGCATCCTGGGATAGATTGTGCTAAGTATCTCGCACCTATTGTTCAAATTTTTGCAATCGTTCTTGCAGCCCCTGCTGAACGAGTAAGTGCCCACTTCATGATGTCCCGTACGTGTTCAGTTCGCGAGAGACCTGGTGATCTCGCTCGCTCGAGCTGCTATCGTACGTCCCGAAGACCACGTTGCCTCGCAGCAGCCGTGTGTGGCCGTGCGTTCTCTGGCTAAAGAAGCACATAACTTTCCTGAAGAAGAAATGACTGTAGCACGGGGATAACAGCCTGTCCGATGTAGCCGACGCTGGTTACCTTAACGTGCAGAAACACCAAATCTGACCACGAGTTGTACATGATACCCCCCCCCCTCCCGCCCCACCAGCATGATGTCTGGGATGGGATCTGTGTATCATGGGCGAGGGCACTCTGGAATAGTCAGCTCACCACGTCTGCAGCTTAGACATGTACGTCCCTCACAGCCGGAACCTGCTGTAATCACTGGAGACAGTAGAATGCCGTTCCACTCGCCAGCCGACTCTTTCCCACCATCAAGAGTAGCCACGCAGCCTGCTTGGCGGAGTCGAGACGCCAGTGCTAGCCTGGCCAGACGCACGCGTGACCTTGACCCTGCTGGAGGCAGACTGTTCCCAGTGATCCTCGACGACAGAGGAGGTGCAACACGTGCCCAGATCTCATCCCTGGACGATGTCCGATCTGCCATCCGTGCTCTCATAGTTCGTCGCTCTCGACGTGCATCTGTACTTATCGGACGTCCAGAATCTGCTCTGCAGGTGTGAGAATAACCCACAGCCCATCGACACATGATCGATACATTGTGCCCAACATATGCAGTAATCTGTTCATACGTCCATCAAGCTTCCCGCAGGTTTACAGTGTAACCGCTCTGAAATGGCTGAAGCTGTCCAACAGCAGTACATATTCGTCGGTGAGGGATTGGTTGTGGACAAGAATGAACGATGGAAACTGTTTTAATCTCTAAACGCAGCATAGTTAATACCTGCAGAATCAAAATAGGGGGTGCAGAGACAAGCCTCCTGTGTGCCGTCTGATCGCCGATGATGGTGACAAATGAATCACTAACACTCCAACCCCTAACTAAGGACCGAGCGAGGTGGCGCAGTGGTTAGCACACTGGACTCGCATTCGGGAGGACGACGGTTCAATCCCGTCTCCGGCCATCCTGATTTAGGTTTTCCGTGATTTCCCTAAATCGCTTCAGGCAAATGTCGGGATGGTTCCTTTGAAAGGGCACGGCCAATTTCCTTCCCCATCCTTCCCTTACCCGAGCTTGCGCTCCGTCTCTAATGACCTCATTGTCGACGGGACGTTAAACACTAATATCCTCCTCCTCCTCCTCCTAACTAAGGTCGCAGGTTCGAATCCTGCCTCGGGCATGGACGTGTGTGATGTTCTTAGGTTAGTCAGGTTTAAGTAGTTCTAAGTCTAGGGGACTGATGACCTCCGGTGTTAAGTCCCATAGTGCTCAGAGCCATTTGAACCATTTTGAACCCTAACGAAGTAAGCACATGTTGTACCCTGCTGCCAATGAACACAGTCATTGAGGCTGTTGCAGTACACATTATCTAAATGTGTAGCGCATTCTTCAGACACATGTGCCGAATGTTTCGAAAATAAATTTCCTAAATTATAAAACAGGTGGAGCGGTGCAGAGTGGTACAGTTTATGAGCAGGTCTTCTATATCGTACCAGTGGTATTATGAATTGAACAAATAACAATTGTACTAAATATAGCAAGAAATATATAAACTTGGTGATAATCTCCGACATTTAATTTAATTTTTAAGACGTTGGAAAACAAATTTGAACCCTTAATACATACTGTATTTGTTATCTAAAATGTTTGACAGAACAGTTTCAACATTAGCTACTTATTCAGGTTTGCAACTGTCGCAGTAAACTATTTTCTACTTCACACGTACTACTCCACTTTGGGAATGGAATCATTCGCGCACCGACCCCAAGATGGTGCAGTAGTTCGGACACTGGACTCGCATTTGGGATGACGACGGTTCAAACCCGCGTCCGGCCATCCTGATTCAGTTTTTCCGTGATTTCCCTAAATCGCTTCAGGCAAATGCCAGGATGGTTCCTTTGAAAGGGCACGACCGACTTCCTTCCCCATCCTTCCCTGATTCCTTGGAACCGATGACCTCACTGTTTGGCCCCCTCCCCCAAATCAACCAACCAGTCAAAACTATTGGAAGAACTTAACGATTTCTTCGTCCTGGTCAACTTCCCAGAATTTGCAGAAGCAGGTTGAAGACGCATTGCCTCTTTAAGTTTATCCAGTTTTAGTTTTGTTAGGACTTCTCAGACACACTGTCGACGTGGAGGCTCTTGTAAGGACTACCGGTGGTCTCAACTTCAGACCCGACGTTGCTTTGTTTCTTTCAGCTTTTTAGAGTTTTTTGTAGAGTTCTGGTAGGGGAGACATCTTGTGACCCCACTGACACTGTCCTACTACAGGTTTGTTGTGGAGGAGTTAAAGGATTCAGGAGTGTGTAAGTTCCATTAGTCTGGCTTGGTTTTCCTGGGAGTACTTGTCTGTTGATTCATTTCCTATTCCTCATTTCTAGCTTCTGATAACGGACAGCATTTAGTCGCCAAAAATATGACCAGATTTCACTTTTGGAGAAGCCATTGGTGGCATTTTGTACGATCACAGCCCTGTCATATGACTCTCCTACTTGTACCAGCTGATTGGCTCACTAGTATTGGTCTAACGGTTTTTTGCGAAACCATTTGTCAACCGCTTGGTTGCAATAAACAGCAAGTGGCTTAAAAATGCAGTGTCTAGTAGCTGCAGCCTATGAGTGGCGTGTGGAGGTAGGTAAATATTACACCATTATCTAAAATTATAGCAGCCGACAAATATAGCAGTACAATTCCTAGAAGAACTTTCAGATCAGATCAATTGTTTAAACGTGTATGGTGAACATTTTTTCAAAGTACTCGTACAAGATATAAGAATGGAGGTGGTACACTTTATGAGACGACGCCACACTTTGTAAACTTACTGTTTACTGCACAGAGGCTACCCTGATTTTAAATGTTTCTACTTTATATTTTCACTTAATAAGTACAGTTACATGCTAGATAAATTGTAAATAGACTTTACATACCTGTAAGAGAACAGATGCTTAGCTTCACAAACCAATATTTACTTTCTCAGAGCAAAAAATAAGGTTGAACCACTCGACAAAACTATCATCTTTCGAACTAGTCACATCCAACACCTAGGTAAAGGCTAATAGCCGGCCGCGGTGGTCTCGCGGCTCTAGGCGCGCAGTCCGGAACCGTGCGACTGCTACGGTCGCAGGTTCGAATCCTGCCTCGGGCATGGCTGTTTGTGATGTCCTTAGGTTAGTTAGGTTTAAGTAGTTCTAAGTTCTAGGGGACTAATGACCACAGCAGTTGAGTCCCATAGTGCTCAGAGCCATTTTAAAGGCTAATAATACACCTTCTGTCCAACTTGTGCCGTCACCATGCAGATAGTCTGTTAGATACGTTAATGGAATGGTACAATTTAAATGGGATGCAAAATATAAGACTGTACCCTACTGAATTACTTTCGGACTCCACTTTTTCGACTTCCACTTGTATAATTGTAATTTGATTCAACGATTGTCTCATTTTGGCTGTTCACTGTACATTTCCGATTGCCAATGAATAGTTCGCTACGTGGGGATCCCGTCTGCAGGCGAGCGTCATCTTCCGGCTTCTAGAGGACGTCTTACTTATGTGTACCGTGTGAGCTCGCTTGCTTGCTCTTTTAATTGCTAATTACTCCTATCCTTGTCGACTATGAACTGTTTCATAATTAGCATTATTTGAAACAATGTATTGAGATGTCAGTATTGCATTACTACACCCTTTGTTGAAAGCTATCATTGAATTACAGTAACAAAGTCGTGCCACGAGATTCGAAAAAAACAATTTTCACGAATGCTTCAAGCTCGGACACGGTTCTCTACTTGCGAATTGCTCTTCAACATCGTCCCGACACGAGACCTTCTAATTCAGTTCCATACTTGACACTCTTCCGAATACTTCTTTCGACCAAGTGCTCATGGCCGATGCGATCTCTAGACTCAACTGCTGCGGTGGCGTGCGCTCAAATCGGGAAACCGTAAGACTCATTACTGAGTCCAGAAATTCTCAACCGCGCGCTGTCGCACCTCACAGAGGTTGAATATGTTCTGAGGGGTTGTATTTCTTTTCAGAGTTGATATGGATAGAGATGCAGCAACGGTGACCCCACAACAAGCAGTTAATATTTGACTAATCTCTTCTTTGAGGAGGCTTTCTTTCAAAATCAATCTCAGGTTGTGAATATATTTAATCTTACATTCGTTATTTAAGAGATGTAAATTTTATACTATCTCCTAGCTAACTTTAACCCTCAGTCTCAACACTTACAGCGCAGATATTGTGGATGTCTCTCCGGGCCCGTTCAGCTCACGAATCACCATGAAATAAGTGCGTGAATTTGTGTGCACAAGTTAGTTTGATTTGTACTTAAGGTACCTAGTGTTTTACTATCTCTTTTTTCTTTCGCTTTAAACAGATCATCTGATAATGACCTGGTAATACGTTGAAACTGGTAATGATACCGTTTATGTAACCTGAGGCTCAGACGTATCATTCACAAACTTACAGGAAGGTCCCTGGTTTTTCCTAAGGCAGTTTGACTGACCTATGTGAGTTACAGTACGCTTACTGAATTTCCATTGCCTGCTTGTCAGAACGTGGGCATAATATTATGAAGGAAACACTTCCATGGTGTTCTGCAAATATTATTTATTTGATCATAAGCCAGCTTTCCGTTTCTTAAGGGCCCTCCACAGGCACAAATTTATCGGTCAACCTAGCTACCGACCAATTTCGTTGCGACGTCATTCGGCGGTTACAGCACCGGCCCCTATCCTGTTGCTGGTTGTAAAATGTTTATCCCACTTTCATTGAATTTGCGTTCTGGGAGATGCCGCTTGGTATTACATAGACAAAATAACTGGGATTTGTCTTGACTATTTTGGAGCTAGCAAGGCCAAAGAGAACAGAGAGAAAGTTGCCTGAGGAAGTAGATCTTCGAAAAAACTAAAAAAATTAAACGAATGATGTGCATGCAAACTTTATTAATAAATTTCTGAATATAACATAAAGATGTCCCCTGTAAGTTTGAGAACACCATTTCGGATTGGACGAAGGAAGACTACAAATGGTGGTGGCGCTCATCACTTTATAAATACAGCAGCAGATACATAAGAAATTAAGCATTTAACAACTGTTAAAACCGTAACGAAAGTTTTACGCTTTGCTTTTCATAGCAGAAGTCGTGGCGGAAAGCAGGGTTTCTTTCAACACTTCTAACAATGAAGCAGGTATATTTTATGAATTAAAGTCCGTCTATTTCGGTTGTTAGGTTTTTTTAAATTTTCGATACGTAAAATCTAATCTGGCTGTATATCGGTTTTTATATTTCATTTGAGATAAGTCTAATGTCTAATCTGTCTCTATTTCGGCCTTTAGGTTTCACTTTCGATGCGTGCCGGATATAAAACCTAAAAACCGAAATACGGTTAAAACATAATATTTTAATGTCTTTGTGTGCCACATGAAACCTTAATGGAATCGGTAAGAAATGAAACAAGTTCTTCATTTCATACATCGATATTGCTATACTACTCTTACGACGAGTCCCACAAACACATGCAGTCTATAAATTTCTCAAGAAAATCTGTCATGTTAGCCTAATTAGAACGTTTAATTCGCCACGCAGTGACAGAAGACGAACTTTCGTCGGGCAACTGGCACGACAGTGCTACAAACGACACAATTTCTTTTGGGTGGAGTGGTGGGGATTCGGCTGTCGGATGGTCATAACCAACCGACCTCCACACACACACACACACACACACACACACACACACACACACAAAATCGTTTGATCGGTCGGCCATATCATTTACACACGTCCAGTTTTTCGGTCGGTCAATCGGTCTCTTGGTGCGTTTTTACGGCCCTTAAGGCTAGCACCAGACAAAACGAAGAGCGACTTACATACTTACCTAGAATAGGTATTATCGATGGAATGAGCATTCGGATTCGCAAAACAGAATTTTTGTTGCCAATATACATCGCCTCAAAAAGTCACTTGCCTACCTTCATGCGCGATGTTTGTCCGCAAACGCTCCGCAGATTTTGAATGTCACTACATCGCTACGTGGCTCAGTGGTTAGCACACTGGACTCGCATTCGGGAGAACGACGGTTCAACCCCCGCGTGCGGCCACCGTGCTATGGGCTTTCCGCGATTTCCCTAAATCGCCCCAGGCAAATGCCGGGATGGTTCCTTTGAAAGGATACGGCCGACTTCCTTCCCCCTCCTTCCCTAATCCGATGGGACCGTCGGTTGAAATGGCTCTGAGCACTGTGGGACTTAACATCTGAGGTCATCAGTCCCGTAGAGTTAGAACTACTTAAACCTAACTAACCTAAGGACATCACACACATCCATGCCCGAGGCAGCATTCGAGCCTGCGACCGTAGCGCCTAGAACCGCTCGGCCACACCGGTCGGCTTTAATTTATATCATAGCTGCTGATCAGTACAAGGCAATTGGATCCGTTGGTTGCCAGTATTCACTGAGAAACGAACAAACATTCGCCCGAAATTTCTTGGCAGGTTAAAACTGCCTGCCGGACCGAGACTCGAACACGGGGCCTTTGCCTTTTGCGGGCATGTATTCTGCCATCTATTTTTTTTAACTCATTTCGTTCGTTGTTGTTCGCTACGTTTGTTCGGGGCGGACGTCCCATGGCACCCATTCAAGTCCATCGTGTTCCATTTACCCAGTTCTTTGTTACAGAGAGCGACAGAGTTTCTGACCGAACACGCTGAGCTACCGTGCTGGCTCCATCTGAGCTACCAAAGCACGACTCGCGACACCTCCTCACAGCTTTACTTCTGCCAGTACCTCGTCTCGCGCCTCCAAACTTCATTCTGGGAACATTTCCCCTCTCACAACCTCTCTACGCGTGTAGGCTATGCCATTCTTTCTCCCCTCCTTTCATTCTCTTGAGCCAAACCGTCTTCTTTCTTTAGAAGCTCGAATAGAGAAGAGTCTATGTATCGACAGTACTACCGATTACTGGACGAAAACTTTTCGAGTTCTGTCGATCAGAGAATTTACGCTATTGATAGTACTTTGCAGGATTGAATTTATAACAGTTACCAGTGACGAGGTACGTTTGAAGTTCTCTAACGCTATAGATACAGCAATAAGGAATAGCGCAGTAGGCAGTACAGTTGAAGAGGAATGTACATCTCTAAAAAGGGCCATCACAGAAGTTGGGAAGGAAAACATAGGTACAAAGAAGGTAGCTGCGAAGAAACCATGGGTAACAGAAGAAATACTTCAGTTGATTGATGAAAGGAGGAAGTACAAACATGTTCCGGGAAAATCATGAATACAGAAATACAAGTCGCTTAGGAATGAAATAAATAGGAAGTGCAGGGAAGCTAAGACGAAATGGCTGCAGGAAAAATGTGAAGACATCGAAAAAGATATGATTGTCGGAAGGACAGACTCAGCATACAGGAAAGTCAAAACTACCTTTGGTGACATTAAAAGCAACGGTGGTAACATTAAGAGTGCAACGGGAATTCCACTGTTAAATGCAGAGGAGAGAGCAGATAGGTGGAAAGAAAACATTGAAAGCCTCTATGAGGGTGAACATTTATCTGATGTGATAGAAGAAGAAACAGGAGTCGATTTAGAAGAGACAGGGGATCCAGTATTAGAATCGGAATTAGAAGAGCTTTGGAGGACTTACGGTCAAATAAGGCAGAACGGATAGATAACATTCCATGAGAATTTCTAAAATCATTGGGGGAAGTGGCAAAAAAACGACTATTCGCGTTGGTGTGTAGAATATATGAGTCTGGCGACATACCATCCGACTTTCGGAAAAGCATCATCCACACAATTCCGAAGACGGCAAGAGCTGACAAGTGCGAGAATTATCGCACAATCAGCTTAACAGCTCATGCATCGAAGCTGCTTACAAGAATAATATACAGAAGAATGGAAAAGAAAATTGAGAATGCGCTAGGTGACGATCAGTTTGGCTTTAGGAAAAGTAAAGGGACGAGAGAGGCAATTCTGACGTTACGGCTAATAATGGAAGCAAGGCTAAAGAAAAATCAAGACACTTTCATAGGATTTGTCGACCTGGAAAAAGCGTTCGACAATATAAAATGGTGCAAGCTGTTCGAGATTCTGAAAAAAGTAGGGGTAAGCTATAGGGAGAGACGGGTCATATACAATATGTACAACAACCAAGACGGAATAATAAGAGTGGACGATCAAGAACGAAGTGCTCGTATTAAGAAGGGTGTAAGACAAGGCTGTAGCCTTTCGCCCCTACTCTTCAATCTGTACATCGAGGAAGCAATGATGGAAATAAAAGAAAGATTCAGGAGTGGAATTAAAATACAAGGTGAAAGGATATCAATGATACGATTCGCTGATGACATTGCTATCCTGAGTGAAAGTGAAGAAGAATTAAATGATCTACAGAACGGAATGAACAGTCTAATGAGTACACAGTATGGTTTGAGAGTAAATCGGAGAAAGACGAAGGTAATGAGAAGTAGTAGAAATGAGAACAGCGAGAAACTTAACATCAGGATTGATGGTCACGAAGTCAATGAAGTTAAGGAATTCCGCTACCTAGGCAGTAAAATAACCAATGACGGACGGAGCGAGGAGGACATCAAAAGCAGACTCGCTATGGCAAAAAAGGCATTTCTGGTCAAGAGAAGTCTACTAATATCAAATGCCGGCCTTAATTTGAGGAAGAAATTTCTGAGGATGTACTTCTGGAGTACAGCATTGTATGGTAGTGAAACATGGACTGTGCGAAAACCGGAACAGAAGAGAATCGAAGCATTTGAGATGTGGTGCTATAGATGAATGTTGAAAATTAGGTGGACTGATAAGGTAAGGAATGAGGAGGTTCTACGCAGAATCGGAGAGGAAAGGAATATGCGGAAAACACTGATAAGGAGAAGGGACAGGATGATAGTAAATCTGCTAAGCCATGAGGGAATGACTTCCATGGTACAGGAGGGAGCTGTAGAGGGCAAAAACTGTAGAGGAAGACAGAGATTGGAATACGTCAAGCAAATAATTGAGGACGTAGGTTGCAAGTGCTACTCTGAGATGAAGAGGTTAGCAGAGGAAAGGAATTCGTGGCGGGCCGCATCAAACCAGTCAGTAGACTGATGACCAAAAAAAAAATCTGTGACAATACGGCAGAAACAAGCGGTGAACAAGGGAGCCGCGAGGATTTAAAAAAAAAAAAAAAAAAAAAAAAAAAAAAAAGCTCTAATACGGGAGATCCCGGGAAATACGGGAGAGTTGGTCCCCCTACAGCTTTTAGTGAAATGAAAGGTCGGCCGGTATGGCAGAGCGGTTCTAGGCGCTTGAGTCAGGAACCGCGCGACCGCTACGGTCGCAGGTTCGAATCCTGCCTTGGGCATGGATGTGTGTGATGTTCTTAGGTTAGTTAGGTTTAAGTAGTTCTAAGTTCTAGGGGACTCATGACCTCAGATGTTAAGTCCCATAGTGCTCAGAACCATTTGAACCATTTTTTTGAAATGAAAGAATGAATCTACTGTAGATGAAATTAAATATGAGATAAGCTGTAGCACTATCGCGAAAAAAACTGGCCAGCGGGAGATTCCGAAATACGAATATTATCAGAATGTTTGAGAGATTTCCGAAAATTATTGCCAGAATTTCTTAGTTCTCTCATTGGCTCCAAATTCGATATGTTCATTGAAAAGATTTGCGAGAAATCCTCATTTCTACTCGATCTTGAGTCAACAGATGGCGAAAATGCAGCAACGTACCAACAGAAGTGAAAGATGACGGTATTTGCTTGCAGCCTTGTTGCGACAGGAAGGTGGATTTAGAGCTGCCACTTTAGTGAACGTCAGCACATAACGTTTCACTCTGTTTCCTCTGTTTTTGTCTCTCTCGAGGCGTGCACATAAAAGTAAAATGCTTTTCCTGTGAGTAAACTGCGGACTGGTCGGGCAGTCACTGGCGAAGTTGAAAACGCTAACGAGGCCGTGCGGTGCAGCAAGTAGATGCAGTAGCAGGTTGTCAGCCGTGTAGGCGCTCGTCGGCTGGGAGCTGCGAAGCGAGAAGTCGGCCGCCCCCTCCGAGCGTGTAACGCCCCTTAAGCCGTCGTCACACGGACCGTGCTGTCGAACGTTAACGCTGAGCGTGCCGAGTTCAACGTGCTGCTGAACGCTCAGGAACGATGCGACTTGTGCACACGGTACGTGGGCCCCAACGTGGTATACGCGATCGCAGAGCACTCCAGCGGCAGTTGAGGGATGTTTCTAGTTCGTAAATCACACTGTTTACTCAACGGGCGTGCGTTAAATTCCCACGTTAGCTCTATGAAAACGCACACTTCCTCCATCGTCCACGAAAAGGGAAGTACCATGTCCAATCAATAAGGACACAGGCTTATAAAAGTTCCATCACAAAGAGCGCGGTACAAATTTGGAATATTTCTCTGCATACGATAAACATTATTTCATCATTCCCACATTTTAGTAAAACCCCAAGGTCAAGCTTACTTGACCACTGTTCCTACACAGTAGCAGAATCTTTGCAACATGTGAATTACGAAGTGTAAAAGAAAAAGGAGCAAAATAACTTTATACAAGTAGCGCAAGCTGTCCTGTAGATTAAGCGAATCGAACAAAGTCACCCCCTCGAAAAAAGGTGAACTTATATTTACATAACATCAAATATTATAGCATATACTTATATTAAACTAATAATATAGTATCAGAACCTAATAAAAACGCGAATGTTAGGGAAAAAAATATGGAAGTGTAAAGACGCGAACCACCGCCGCAACAAAAGTTTCTTCTGGATCAGAGACGCTACCCATTTTTTCTTTTTTTTTTGCAAGACATCCTGTTCAAGTTCGTTTTGTTGATCCTTCCACTCAGTTTTTTATTACAGAGGCCAACCGGCTCTCTGACCGAACACGCTGAGCTACCGTGCCGGCAAGACTCATAACAACTGCCGCTAAACCCTTAACTTTCTGTGTGTTCTTAATTTTATTCCATTAGCGGTTGCTAAAACCGTTGATCGTAGATAATTATGTTACTAATTGAAATTTAATTATAACAAATTGTACCAAGTACAATGCGTTTTTGGTGGATCTTCAGTATGTCGCTGCCTTCAAATAGCCTACTCTCATAATATGCAGTTACAATAATTCTTTTGCCACGAATACGATGTTTCTCATAATTTTATTGGAACGAATCACACAACTAACAAGGGGTTTTCCAGTGATTCTCAATTTGCTGGTGCTCAGAAACGGCATATATACATCTTCTTCTCTTCTTCTTAAGTTGCCAATCCTAAGATTGATTTGCAGCAGCTCTCCATGCAGTGCGATTGTCGGCCAGCCTCTTCAATTCCGTGAAACTTCCGCATCCTAGGTCCTGCATTATCTGGCTTATGTACTTTCTTCTAGGTCTGCCTCTTGCCCTTTTGCCCTCCACAAGGCCTTCCGTTATAGTGTGGAGAAGACTTTCATGCCTCAGAATGTGTCCCATCCATATATCTCTCCTCTTCTTGACCGTCTTCCAAAGAACTGGAACTTCCTCCGCTCTCTGCAGGACTTCTTCATTTGTCATCCTGGCCGTCCATGGAATTTTTAACATCCTTCGCAGACACCACATTTCGAATCCTTCAATCCTTCTTCTTTCGTCCTCTCCAAGTGTCCAGGTTTCGCTGCCGTAGAGAAGCACACTCCCAACAAAGGTCTTTATTAACCGCTTCCTTAACGACAGACTTATCATATTAGATGTGAGGAGTCCTTTCCTTTTATAGAATGCAATCTTTGATTTATTCTACTTATTACATCTTTCCTACTACGACCATCTGATGTTATTCTGCTTCCTAAGTAGACAATATGGCGCCTCTCAACTCTGTACTGAAGGGAGACGGCGTGCGTGTGACGTAGGTGGCGTTGTGCCATCTCATTGGTCAACGCTCAGACGCACGCTCAGAGTATCTGACATGCCAGATATTGCTCTGCACGTTCGGAAAGCGTGCTATTCCACGCTGTGACGTCAGAAACTCGGCACGCTCAACGTTCGGATGCACGGTCCGTGTGACGACGCCTTTAGCCACGTCGCTTGTGGCTTCGGCGGCAGTGAGCCCGTCACGATGCAGCCGTTCTCGTTGCGGTGTGCCAGTGGCCGGCTCATTTCCGACCCTGCAGTGTTTACAAGCGGCAGGAGAGAGAAAGTCCTCGTAACTGGTCAGCTTGCCTCTGTCCTGCCGCAAGCGCTGGTCGAGTCGTGGCCGCAGCGGGGATCCGTTTGTCCTCCCTTCACCGGCTTCACTCGCTCTGTTCACTGCTTCTGGGATGGGCCGGTTCTGCATCTGGCAAGGCGACCGTACCAACCTGCCTCACCGATCTGCCTCAGACTGACAGCTTGTGTAGGGCACGAGTAGGACATCAACATATGTAAACGTACACGACTGGCCATTAAAAGTGCTACACCACGAAGATGACGTGCTTCAGTCGCGAAATTTAACCGACAGGAAGAAGATGCTGTGATATGCAAATTATTAGCTTTTCAGAGCATTCACGGCGGCCGGAGTGGCCGTGCGGTTCTCGGCGCTACAGTCTGGAACCGAGCGACCACTACGGTCGCAGGTTCGAATCCAGCCTCGGGCATGGATGTGTGTGATGTCCTTAGGTTAGTTAGGTTTAAGTAGTTCTAAGTTCTAGGCGACTAATGACCTCAGAAGTTAAGTCGCATACTGCTCAGAGCGATCAGAGCATTCACACAAGTTTGGCGCCGGCGACGACACCTACAACGTGCTGACATGAGGAAAGTTTCCACCCGATTTCTCATATACAAACAGCAGTTGACCGGCGTTGCCTGGTGAAACGTTGTTGTGATGCCTCGTGTAAGGAGACGACATGCCTACCATCACGTTTCCGACTTTGATAAAGGTCGGATTGTAGGGTATCGCGAATGCGGTTTATCGTATCGCGACATTGCTGCTCGCGTTGGTCGAGATCCAATGACTGTTAGCAGAAAGTGGAATCGGTGGGTTCAGGAGGGTAATACGGAACGCCGTGCTGGATCCCAACGGCCTCGTATCACTAGCAGTCGTGATGACAGGCATCTTATACGCACGGCTGTAACGGATCGTGCAGCCACGTCTCGATCCCTGAGTCAACAGATGGGGACGTCTGCAAGACAACAACCATCTGCACGAACTGTTCGACGACGTTTGCAGCAGCACGGACTATCAGCTCGGAGACTGTGGCTGCGGTTACTCTTGACGCTACATCACAGACAGGAGCGCCTGTGATGGTGTACTCAACGACGAACTTGGATGCACGAATGGCAAAACGTCATTTTTTTTTTCGGATGAATCCAGGTTCTGTTCACAGCATCGTGATGGTCGCACCCGTGTTTGGCGACATCGCGCTGAACGCAAATTGGAAGCGTGTATTCGTCATCGCCATACTGGCGTATCACCTGGCGTGATGGTATGGGTTGCCATTGGTTACACGTATCGGTCACCTCTTGTTCGCATTGACGGCACTTTGAACAGTAGACGTTACATTTCAGATTTGTTACGACCCGTGGCTCCAACCTTCATTCGATCAATGTGAAACTTTACATATCAGCTGGATAAAGCACGACCGCATGTTGCAGGTCCTGTACGGGCCTTTCTGGATACAGAAAATGTTCGACTGCTGCCCTGGCCAACACATTCTCCAGATCTCTTAGCAATTGAAAACGTGTGGTCAATGGTGGCCGAGCAACTGGCTCGCCACAATACGCGAGCCACTACTCTTGATGAACTGTGGTATCGTGTCGAAGCTACATGGGCAGCTGTACCTGTACACGCCATCCAAGCTCTGTTTGACTCAATGCCCAAGCGTATGAAGGCCGTTATACTGCCAGAGGTGGTTGTTCTGTGTACTGATTTCTCAGGATGTGTGCATCCAAATTGCGTGAAGATGTAATCACATGTCAGTTCTAGTATAATATACGTATTTGTCCAATGAATACCCGTTTATCATCTGCATTTCTTCTTGGTGTAGCAATTTTATTGGCCAGTAGTGTATCTTCGATTTCCGGCGGGGTCATAGGTTTCCAGCTGCCTCGTGATGACTGGGTGTTTGCGTTGTCCTCATTATATCATCATGATTCATGAATGTGACGAGATTGGGCTGAACAAAGGTTTCGGAATCTGTACGGACGCTGATAACCTCGCAGTTGAGCGCCCCCAGAAACCAAACATCACCATCACCATCATCATCATCACCATAAAATGTGACTCTCAACCGTTTTCGGGAAAATGGAGTTTGAAAATTTTAGGCCTGCTAATATACTTTGAATAGCTGTTAGTATTCAGGGAGCCGGCATTTGTTCGTGTAAGTGGTTAGTTTCACAAGCGTGAGGTCTCTGGATCGAATATGGCTACCGATATCTTTTTTCATTCCGCCTTATTCTGCCAACGTGCAGTATTAAAGTAATGCCTCCCAAATTCATTTCACTGTTGCAGCCTAATTTTTACATGCTGGAGAAGAAGCTTATAAAACGACTATAAAAGTGCTCGTACGTCGTCGAACGGAATAGAAAGATAACTTCTAGAGTCTTACACCAACAGTAGTCTGTACCAATAATTGGTGATATGCCCCGATATGCGTGGCACACCGCTGAAGTGTGTGATGACCGAGAACAGTTTATAAATGCAAGCCAAGTTTGTTTTGCAGTAAACACTTTGAGAAATGATGCACACTGGACGTACCCAGCGGTCATAGGCCATGCAGACGACGCTCTGCTTCCACAAACTGCCTCCATTCTGTTTTGTGCTCGGTTCCTCCAGGTGTCTTCAGTCTCTAGAGCTGCCAGCTCGTCCATCCGGTGCTCCCTTGGTCGTCTTACGGGGCGCCTCGTCTTAAGTGTCCTCTCAAATGCTTTCTTCGCTTGTCTTCTGGAATACGGGCTACACGTCCTGCCCACTGGATTCTTTTCCGCTTCAGCTTCTGTAATATTGCTGGTTGTTGCATCAAGGTGTTGATTTTCTCAATCCTCCTCCTCCATTCTCCTCTATCTAAGATTAGTCCCCATAACTTCCTCATTACTTTCCTTTCAGATGTTAATAGTTTTTCCTTCTCGCGTTTTGTCATGCTCCAGCTTTCTGAACCGTACATTACTGCTGGGAATATCACTGTGTAAGAGATTCTCATCTTAGTATTTGCTGATATAGGCTTTGAGCTGAGCATCTCCCTGAGGGAATACGTGCATTTCATTCCCATTGCCATTTCAATTTTGTGGTTGCTGGTGAACCAAGATCCCAAGTATTTGAGCTGGTAAATTCTTTTGAACCTCATACCTTCTAGCTCTAGAAATTCTTGCTGCTGTTGTCTGCTTCCTAATTGCATGAACTCCGTTTTGTCTCGAGTCACCTGTAGTCCAACCTTCTGTGCGTAATTGCCCATTTTCTGGTACATTTCTTTCGACTCATGGATTGATTCACTTAGCAGTACTATATCATTTGCATATGGCAGATAACTGAAATAACTATCCATCTGTACTCCAGCCCATTCCTGTTGCCTATTTTCCCTTATCAGTCTCTTTCTATGATGACACTGAATGTAACACATGAGGGAGCATCCCCTTGTCTGAAACCTGTCGCAATGTCCAACTTGGAAACGCACAGCTGCCCTTGATCCATCCATACAAGTCCGCACCATTCTCAATAGCTTCTGGTGGATTCTGAAATCACGCAGTGCATTGTATAGGATATTTCTGTCGATGGTGTCGTAAGCACATTGAAAATCGACGAAGAAACTATAGGTATTTTTATCATATACTCAGTGCTTTTCGAGGTATTGTCTTAGGTTGGAAACGTGATCTATCGCCGATCGGTTTTGTCGAAAGCCACCTTGGTATTCCTGCATGTTATTCTCCATGAATGTTGTAATTTTCTGAGGATAATGATCCAGTACCTCGTAGACTACAATCAGCAAGCTCATATTTCTGTAGTTACCACATTCCATTTTGCTTCCCTTCTTGTATATCGCGTATATTATGGCCAATTTCCATTCTTCTGGCAATCATTCTTCCATATCAGCTGGATCAGTATATATACATCTAAGTGCAAGCTCTCCCTTTCCTTTTTGATTAATTCTCCTGTTTTTCTATTCTTCTCTGGAGCCTGGTTCTTTCTGAGCTTTTTAATTGCAACCCTCACATCTCCTTCAGTCATTTCCCGTTCTTCTTCATATTTCCTTTCCTCCATGGTGTCTGCAGGCAGCATCCCATCTGGGTCTGGAGTTCTGAGAAGTAGTCTCTCCATCTTTCTTCAATTCTTTCCTTCTTATTTATCGTCTTTCTTTTCGCTAATGAAATAGATAGGGCCTGTGAAAAAGTCTTCATTCATCATACGTGCTGTACGTCGCAACAATTATTTTTCTCCATGTTTCTATGGTCAGTATCATCCTCATTCGTGCAGTGCTCAATAGGTTACATATTGTACTCGTCGAAATGAGGATACACCAATGTAAATGCCTAAGCTGATTTGATTGAAAGTTCCTGTGTATCGTTTTTTTATTTCCAATCTCTGTACGAAGAAAATTTTTCTCGTTCAGGATGAATATTTAATAAATAATAAATGAACTGTTAAATATTGATAATTTGCACAGTTGTAAGAAACCTTTTGTCAGAATTATGTGAGAATGAGGAAAGAGTGCACTGGGGACCGAACCGCACAATAACCCTGGGTTCGGTGTGGACGGCGGAGGGGTGGGTGGTCTGCTGTGGTCAGCTGTGGGGTTGTGTACAACTGAGGACAGCGGCGGGGACGAAGCCTCTCCGTCGCTTCTACGTTCCCAGTTCCATACAATGAAACATACAAGTATATTAAAAATTAAGTAGAATGATTAGATAAGAAATGAGGAATTTCTCCGCAGACTAACAGGGTCTAGGTGCTACTGCGAGATGAAGAGATTGGCGCAGTATAGGGTGCTGTGGAGGTTGTAGGGAAGCAGCCTACTCACGCCGTAATAAATTCACATCAGTCTTTCCATTGTGTGCCAGCCAGTCCGCTGTAACTAGCTCTGACGTCATAAATGTTGCGCAATACTTTAAAAATCAAGCAAATAACCTAAGACATTTCTAGCATGTCAGGAGTAATACTAAATTAATGTGTGTTGAACATCAGTTCGATGACTTTAGCCATTTTCGAAATATGGACGTTTTTCTGTAAAAATCATTGGCGCAACAGAAAAGAGCTAGAAAATTAAAAATTTATATTTAGATTCCTTTTTCATAATGATTTAATAAAAACAGTACTTTGGATCTCACAATTTAAGATTTTAGTTGAAATTCAATATTTTCTGTTTTTTGTCTTAAAATGTAAGGAAGCAAGATAGATTAAGTAGGCTAATAAATAAGGCTAGGATGTTTATATTTAAGTAGGTTGGAGATCCGCTATAACTATGAAGATGTGAGAAGTTTCATTTGAATACCTATAAAACTATAGCGATAGCGTATCTCCAAAGGGCCAGTTCAGAGCTCGTCTACTGCGTGCAGTGTAATTAAATTGATTCTCTCGCCCAAAATATTTAACTTAGCCACGTCAAAATTTTATTGTCAATACTTACCTGCGTGCTGAATGCACATTTAAATTAAGAGCTTCATCGGCCATCAGCAAGAGAAGCTATGATTTATTCGGTAACTTAATGTGGTGCATTACTAGCCCAGCGGCTAGTCGGGAGAGCCGATTTGATCAGGCGTTCCCTTAGCCGTCCGCACCTCGGCTTTATATATAAGAACGCTGCGCGAGGAAGGAAGGCCCCAGTTCTCTCCAGACGCTGAATAACACGCCATCTGTGTCGGGAGTCGCGTCGCGTCGGTATCATTGCTATAAACGGCCTCGGATGCCGTATTAAGTTACTTGAGATACGCGTAACATGAAATCATTTTCTAGTGAAGTGTTAATTCTGGGTTGACTTTAGTTGTCGATCTTCAGTTTGCGTATTGTCGTATTTTCAAGTGCCGTCGCGGGACAGACATTTTACCATTATTTAGCGTGGCGTTTGATGAACCTAATCATCAAATTATGGCGAGCATTCATTTAACATTTAATTTGGACATTTATAGTTGCATGAGCGCATTAGACTCTGAACTGCTCTGTTAGTTAGGTTGTGTGGGTTCTTTTGTTTTTCATCTGTGACTTTCAGAATATACTCAACTATTTTAGAAAATCGTTTTTGATTATAAATCCCGGACAATCTCCTAATTCCTCAGAGCTATAAGCTGTAACTATAAGTGTATTCTCAGATGAAGTGGGCACTAGGAATTCTAATTACAGGCTTCACGTTTTGCTAATCACTTTCTGGTTGCCAATATTGTAGTCAGAGAGCCAGTGTTGAGAACGGCGAAAGACAGCATAAATAACATTCTAAATAATAGGAACATTTAACAACAGTAATTGCACCCGCCGCCGCACATATGGTTAATCGGCCGGGAAATGCAGTGTTTCTACATTCAAAAATAATTATATAACAGTAAATTTACAAACCGCCGCCCCACAAGGTACGCATCAAATCAGTCGGAAGACTGATGAACCAATAAAAAGATATTATTAAAAAAGCATACCAAGTAGAAGCAATCGCCTGTCGCAAATTCGAAAATGAGCGAGAGTGGCTTAAGTGAATCGTCGATGCGCGACAAAGAGATAGGGGCAAGACAAGGACCGGAAGAATGGTACATATATCAGTGTCAGTCCCTAAGAAGTGTTATGGATGACTGAAGACGAAGTATGCACGCTTCTCGGTCATGGCCGTGACCCGTATTCAACGTACCTGTACGAAATGGGTAGATTTTCTCATGACAAGTACACTCGTGATGACGTCGAAAGACCAGAGCACGTGGTATTTCAAGACAATGATGATGGCGTCTGTGGTGTTGCAGAAAAGGAACTCACCAGAGGCCAAAGCGTACACGATATTCTGCACTAGTGAAACGAGTGGCGTACTAAGTGTCCTTACTGCCCCGACTTCTTAATTATTGTCCTTTCTTCGCAATTCAGAAGTGGTACGGGAAAACATAGGTTTCACCGCGAATTTGACCCTCATGGAGGTAGTGTATCACATGGGCACAATTTAGCCTACATTTTATATACTGAGGAGGTGTAGACGGTATCAACCAAAGGACGAAGAAAGTTTATTGAACGTAATATCGAATTTGAAAGGTTATCAATCATGATCTGAAAGGTAAGTCCTAAAATCAGATTGCTTTACTAGGCAAGTACTGTACGTGGTATGCGCTTATGTCCCTGAAAATTGAGAACCAGGTGATTCAGGCAGTGATTGTGGAACATGCGATTTAACGTGGAATTCGGATAACGATGCAGCTTGTTATTTCTCTCAGATACAAAACATTACCAGAGGAGACGGCACTTTAACTGCCAGAAAGAAATACTAGAACTGTTTCGGGACTGAAGCCCGGTCTTCAGTATTCGGAGTCCTACCAGCTTAGACGACAAGCTACAGCCATCTTTTACGTCCTTTCTTTCTTATTTACGTGAAGACAAGACACAAATACAGTAAGCGTGTTACTTCTGTATTCAAGTAAAAGGACTCGCACTTCTAATCCGTGTCTGGAATGCAGCTACGCTTGGCCGTCATCCAGAACTAGCTAGAAGCAGAGCAATATGGTCGCGTGCTGCCAGGGTGACGTGTAGCTGAAGGCACTGTGGTTGAGGTGACCTTTGTCTGTAACTGCGTATTGGCCTGCAATACGGAAGCAATCCGTTATTACAGGATTCTGGAGACGTAAGAAGTTATTACACGTCTACTTTCCGTTGTTTTCTTCTCTTTTTATACTGCAAGAATCTCTGTGGTTACGCTTCAAATGTATCACGTGGAACACACACGTCTATTTCTACATCTACATACATACTCCGCAATCCACCGTACGGTGCGTGGCGGAGGGTACCTCGTACCACAACTAGCATCTTCTCTCCCTGTTCCACTCCCAAACAGAACGAGGGAAAAATGACTGCCTATATGCCTCTGTACGAGCCTTAATCTCTCTTATCTTATCTTTGTGGTCTTTCCGCGAAATATAAGTTGGCGTGAGTAAAATTCTACTGCAGTCAGCCTCAAATGCTGGTTCTCTAAATTTCCTCAGCAGCGATTCACGAAAAGAACGCCTCCTTTCCTCCAGAGACTCCCACCCGAGTTCCTGAAGCATTTCCGTAACACTCGCGTGACGATCAAACCTACCAGTAACAAATCTAGCAGCCCGCCTCTGAATTGCTTCTATGTCCTCCATCAATCCGACCTGATAGGGACCCCAAACGCTCGAGCAGTACTCAAGAATAGGTCGTATCAGTGTTTTATAAGCGGCCTCCTTTACAGGTGAACCACATCTTCCCAAAATTCTACCAATGAACCGAAAACGACTACCCGCCGTCCCCACAACTGCCATTACGTGCTTGTCCCACTTCATATCGCTTTGCAAAGTTACGCCCAAATATTTAATCGACGTGACTGTGTCAAGCGCTTCACTACTAATGGAGTATTCAAACATTACGAGATTCTTTTTCCTATTCATCTGCATTAATTTACATTTATGTATATTTAGAGTTAGCTGCCATTCTTTACACCAATCACAAATCCTGTGCAAGTCATCTTGTATCCTCCTACAGTCACTCAACATTTATCCAGTAGACGGTTCAAAAATGGCCAAATGTGTGTGAAATCTTATGGGACTTAACTGCTAAGGTCATCAGTCCCTACGCTTACACACTACTTAACCTAAATTATCCTAAGGACAAACACACACACACCCATGCCCGAGGGAGGACTCGAACCTCCGCCGGGACCAGCCGCACAGTCCATGACTGCAGCGCCTGAGACCGCTCGGCTAATCCCGCGCGGCAGTAAACGGTACAATACCGTCCTAGAAGATGAAATATCACCTTAGTAGTAGAATCTAAAGCAATGAATAGTATTTGCTGCTGGTATTTGCAATTGAACAGTCTTGGAAAATCGATGCTGTATGGCCGCATTATAATAAAAGATTTGAAATTGACCAAAATGAAGTTTCCCGGCCTACGCGACGTTGGAACCACGATCTCACCCACAGTTCATCGACCGACAGTATGTAAAGGGAAACACGAACAGGTGGACATTATTGCAATTACTGCCCTGTTAAGTTACATTGTCGATAAATGAGTACCACGTCCACCTTCTCTTCGTTGGAGTGCATCGTACTCAAGCAAACATTCAGCTGGTGACGGTTGACTGAATGATCAATATGCGTTTTTCTTGCGTTTCTGTATGTTTAACGGACGAGCTATGGTATCCTGATGAACCGCACAATGTGTTGGTACGGGAGAGAGAAAGTCAGTCATACAATCTGATACCTTTCTGAACATATTTTGAGGAGAATATGCTGATGCAATAGCTCCATACTTAACAGTCACGCACAACAGCACGCTCGACGACAGATCCGTCCCCAGAGACTGGAAAGATGCACAGGTCACACTAATATGCAGGAAAGGCGATAGAAGTAATCCACTGAATTACAGGCCCATGTCATTAACGTCGAAATGCAGCAGGATTTTGGAACATACACTGATCAGCCAGAAAGTTATGATCAGCGATCTACTATCGACATAAACCTGTCCAGGCGGTAGCAGCGTCACCTGGCGAGGAATGACTGCTAGTCAGGGACACGCACGCTGCATGTACACTACTGGCCATTAAAATTGCCACACCAAGAAGAAACGCAGATGATAAACGGGTATTCATTGGACAAATATATTATACTGGAACTGACATGTGATTACATTTTCACGCAATTTCGGTGCATACATCCTGAGAAATCACTACCCAGAACAACCACCTCTGGCCGTGATAACGGCCTTGATACGCCTGGGCATCGAGTCAAACAGAGCTTGCATGGCGTGTACAGGTACAGCTGCCCATGCAGCTCACGATACCACAGTTCATCGAGAGTAGTGATTGGCGTACTGTGACGAGCCAGTTGCTCGGCCACCATTAACCAGACGTTTTCAATTGGTGAGAGATCTGGAGAATGTGCTGGGCAGGGCAGCAGTAGAACATTTTCTGTATCCAGAAAGGCCCGTAGAGGACCTGCAACATGCGGTCGTGCATTATCCTGCTGAAGTGTAGGGTTTCGTAGGGGTCGAATGAAGGGTAGAGCTACGGGTCGTAACACATCTGAAATGTAACGTCCACTCTTCAAAGTGCCGTCAATGCGAACAAGAGGTGACCGAGACGTGTAACCAATGGCACCCCATACCATCACGCCCGGTGATACGCCAGTATGGCGATGACGAATACGCGCTTACAATGTGCGTTCACCGCGATGTCGCCAAACACGGATGCGAGCATCACGATGCAGTAAACAGAACCTGGATTCATCCGAAAAAACGACGTTTTGCCATTCGTGCACCCAGGTTCGCCGTTGAGTACACCATCACAGGCGCTCCTGTCTGTGATGCAGCGTCAAGGGTAACCGCAGCCATGGTCTCCAAGATTATAGTCCATGCTGCGCAAACGTCGTCGAACTGTTTATGCAGATGGTTGTTGTATTGCAAACGTCTCCATCTGTTGACTCAGTGATCGAGACGTGGCTGCACGATCCGTTACAGCAATGCGGATAAGATGCCTGTCATCTCGACTGCTAGTGATACGAGGCCGTTGGGATCCAGCACGGCGTTCCGTATTACCCTCCTGAAGCCACCGATTCCATATTCTGCTAACAGTCATCGGATCTCGACCAACGCGAGCAGCAATGTTGCGATACGATAAACCGCAATCGCGATAGGCTACAATCCGACCTTTATCAAAGTCGGGAAGGTGATGTTACGCATTTCTCTTCCTTACACGAGGCATCACAACAATGTTTCACCAGGCAACGCCGGTCAACTGCTGTTTGTGTATGCGAAATCGGTTGGAAACTTTCCTCATGTCAGCACGTTGTAGGTGTCGCCACCGGCGCCAACCTTATGTGAATGCTCTGAGAAGCTAGTCATTTGCACATCACAGCATCTTCTTCCTGCCGGTTAAATTTCGCGTGTGTAGCACGTCATCTTTGTGGTGTAGCAATTTTAATGGCCAGTAGTGTACTTAAACCTAACTAACCTATGGACACCACACACATCCATGCCCGACGCAGGAATCGAACCTGCGACCGTAGCAGCAGCGCGGTTCCGGACTAAAGCGGCTAGAACCGCTCGGCCACAACGGCCGGCTCACACTCCTTTACCACTTTCACCATTTCCCACGCCTACACTCCAGATTACGTTGCGCCCTAGGCTGACCCTAGGGCTGTACTAATGCCTACAGCAATTTGAATCTATTTTGTTTCTTCTGCTTCAGATTGTTTCCATGTCCCGTGGCACTCAACTTTTCCCTTACTTCGGTTTCATTTCTTTTGTTTTTCGCAGTTGTTTCAATCGTTTTATTCTCGGGAACTCTATATTTATTTCACGTACGAAGCAAAACTCGTACAACCTACCTCGCTTAGGAACGCAGTTGCTTCTGGCCTTGAGACACAATAAAAGGCAGCGAAACTATATGGTCATGTCATGTCACGTGCAGGCATAACTCACGAATTATTAGCACTCAGATCTTTCCCGCTAACTGTACAGCGGCATTCATATCCCTTGACATTAAGCGAAACATACATGAGTCCTCATAACACTGATGCGACTGTTCATATTACTTTCTGTAGATCGAAAGCGGAATGTATTGTGGCAGAACCTGTTATATTTCGGAACAGCTTTGCATTTTAGCTACAACAGCAATAGCACGCAGTTGCACAGTGTCGTAATACTACGAAAGGTACCTGATTAATTTTTTCAATACGTCGCTACTGATTGAACTGCGCTCGTATTTGGATGATTAAGGTGTCCGTAAGTTTACGGTAAACTAATTTTGGTTAGCCGTTATCGGTCCATTCAGATACACTCCAAAACTGAAGCATTGCATAAATATTTGAAAATAAATACCAAGTGTCATCTGTAGATTTTAACTTTCTTTTTTTATCTGTCGTATTCAAATTCCCGCTTCTACCTATCTATAATTTTATCCCGGTGAAGCACCAAAGGGTTTTGCACGTCTGACTTCTAGTATGGCTGAAGGGTATTTTGGAAAATAGCTTTTGTGTGCTTATCTACGTGATATTAGTATGTATGACTGTTCGTCTATAACTGTTATGCCCTAAATTGTCTGGTGACTGTGGAGACTGGTGTACTATCTTAAGAGTCGGGGTACTGTGAACGTAGCTGATGAATTAGATGGTAGATCGATGTGGAAGCCCTCTCATAGAGTTTTTATGACTTCTTTTTGATGCAAATAAGGATCGATGGCTTGTCTAAGAGGTCCCTGATGTGTATGTTTGGCGTGTACCGGTCTGCATCGGCGATGATTCGGAGTATTCTTATCTGGAGTTTCTGAATTTTTTGCAAATTCCCATCTGTAGCCATTGACCCAACTTCATATCCGTATAAAATAGTTGGGAAGATAACGGACTTGTATATTCGTATGAAACTTACTCGCAGATTAAAACTGTGTGCCCGAACGAGACTCGAACTCGGGACCTTAGCCTTTCACGGGAAAGTGCTTTATTCCTTGTTTCGTCTCTACGTTAACCACTCCACCGTTGAGGAGCGGGTACCGTTGGACAGAATCAGTGCTACCTATGCCCCGGGGTCTGTGAATCTGTTTCACGAAGGCCGAGATAAGTAGCCGAGTTCCGCTATTCTGTTACTTTGCCTGACAGAGATCTGTCTGACTGGAGGTGTCAGTTTTCTCGTGAACGTAACAGCTACAGATTTCTTGGGATTTATGCTGATTTTCCATACAGTGCTGCATTTTACAGTTTCGTCCGGGTGCTCATGTAGCTTCCGTGCTATGAAGCTACTTTTGCTACTTTTGTACACGGCGTTACGTCATCACCTTCCAATGTTGTCACGTCACTGGTGTAGAGCGAGTACAATATGGGGCCCAGAACTGAACCCTGTGGAACCCCTCCCACGGCCTCCCTGGTCGTGCCGCACCTAACAGAGTACCACATCCTAGCCAGGAACAAGTCAATCACGTTCCAATACAAAGTTAACTTTCATACAGACCGATAAGCGAGTCACTGATCAGGTTGATGGGAGAAGTCAGTCGAAAAGTGCCACGCGCGACACGAGCATCGCAGCCGATGGCAACGTTTGTTGTTACAAACAGAGCTTTCATTACATTAGTCAAATGTGTAAAATTTACTCACATGATCATTCGAGAATGCGACTGTCAAAACATTCTCAAGTTAATGGAAGTAATTAGTTGCTCTCTTACAAGAGCACACTGATCCCTTTGGAGCACTGCAGACTGTGTAGAAGTGTTAGCAGGCGACTCTCAACCGCTGAAGTAAGTCGCGGCAGTGAAGCGGTGTGAGCGACGCAGGTGTGTGGAGTCGGCGTCATTAGACGCGTCTACGTGGATACGCGACAGAATGTCTGGTAGAAATACGTACCTTAAGCCCTTAAGCCGTTATTCTTGAAAACTTTATTTAGGCTACTAGTTTCAGCGTTTCAGTAGCGTCTTCTTCCTCAGGTTCAAATGGCTCTGAGCACTACGGGACTCAACTGCTGAGGTCATTAGTCCCCTAGAACTTAGAACTAGTTAAACCTAACTAACCTAAGGACATCACAAACATCCATGCCCGAGGCAGGATTCGAACCTGCGACCGTAGCGGTCTTGCGGTTCCAGACTGCAGCGCCTTTAACCGCACGGTCTTCCTCAGGACCCTATACGGTTACAGAAAAGGCTTAAAACAATGAAGTATAAAATAAGTTCTATAGTACAACAAACCAGTTATATCAGATACATACAAGTAAAAACTATGAACCCAAAATTATATGAATTACGTACTTCATAGACATAAAGGGAAGCAATGGTTGGGAAGGGAGTGAGACAGGGTTGTAGCCTATCCCCGATGTTATTCAATCTGTATATTGAGGAAGCAGTCAAGGAAACAAAAGAAAAATTCGGAGTGTGGTGTCACCGCCAGACACCACACTTGCTAGGTGGTAGCTTAAATCGGCCGCGGTCCATTAGTACATGTCGGACCCGCGTGTCGCCACTGTCAGGATCGCAGACCGAGCGCCACCACAAGGCAGGTCTCGAGAGACGTACTAGCACTCGCCCCAGTTGTACGACGACGTTGCTAGCGACTACACTCATCGAAGCCTTTCTCTCATTTGCCCAGAGACAGTTAGAATAGCCTTCAGCTAAGTCCATGGTTACGACCTAGCAAGGCGCCATTAGTTACTTCATGAATCTAAAGAGTCTCACTTGTATCATCAAGAATGCTGTATACCAAAGGACGATATAAAAGTTAAGTGTTCTAGTAGCTACGTTCTTTTCTTTATCACATTCATCACGTATCCTGTTCCAGACTTCGCGCCAGTCGGCGTGTGTGTACGTGTGCCCTTTCGGCTACCCGTCTCTGTGGACTGGCTGCCTTGTCAGTCCACTACACGGAGTAGGTATTAAAATCCATGGAGAAGAAATAAAAACTGAGGTTCACCGGTGACGTTGTAATTCTGTCAGAGACAGCAAAGGACCTGGAAGAGCAACTGAATGGAATGGACAGTGTCATGAAAGGAGGGTATAAGATGAACATCAACAAAAGCAAAACGTGGATAATGGAATGTAGTCGAATCAAGTCAGGTGATGCTGAGGGAATTAGATTAGGAAATGAGACACTTAAAGTAGTAAAGGAGCTTTGCTATTTGGGGAGCAAAATAACTGATGATGGTCGAAGTAGAGAGGATATAAAATGTAGACTGGCAATGGCGAGGAAAGCGTTTCTGAAGAAGAAAAATTTGTTAACATCGAGTATAGATTTAAATGTCAAGAAGTCTTTTCTGAAAGTATTTGTGTGGAGTGTAGCCACCATGTATGGAAGTGAAACGTGGACGATAAATAGTTTAGACAAGAAGAGAATAGAAGCTTTCGAAATGTGGTGCTACAGAAGAATGCTGAAGATTAGATGAGTAGATCACGTAACTAATGAGGAGTTATTGAACAGAATTGGGGAGAAGAGGAGCTTGTGGCACAACTTGACTAGAAGAAGGGATCGGTTGGTAGGAGATGTTCTGAGGCGTCAAGGGATCACGAATTTAGTATTGGAGGGCAACGTGGAGGGTAAAAATTGTATAGGGAGACCAAGAGATGAATGCACTAAGCAGATTCAGAAGGATGTGGGTTGCAGTACGTACTGGGAGATGAAGAAGCTTGTACAGGATAGAGTAGCATGGAGAGCTGCACAAACCAGTCTCAGGACTGAAGACCACAAAAACAGACATAAAGTCTGTTAAGTCAACTACGTAGCACAATGGTGCCACTGTTATGGGATGTGGCAAACCTACATTTTTAACGGCCAAGGTATGAAGTATTTTTAATAAGAAGTAAAAAATAAAAAAAATCATAAAGAAGATGTAATATGGTTGGTATAAAAAGATGTAGTCATAGGATATGAAAAGTATGTACAAAGCAATGGCAGAAAATCATAATTAACCGCAATGTAAAATAGTCTAATGTAGGAGAATGTATAATATGTGTGTAACATCAAAATGTATTCTTTCTTAGGTTGTAAGGAAAAGGAACACTGGCCACTCAGTTGCAAGAACATCCCATACTTCATGGAAACTAAGAGGAAAAGAATTAGTTAGATTTTCCTATTTTTTCTTTTCAACCTAAGAAATAATTAATTTTGATGATACAAAGATATTATACACAATCCTGCCTTAATCTATTTTGCACAGCGGTTAATTATCATAATTTTCTACTTTACGTGGTGCTTTGCAGATATTTTTCATACGCTGTGACTATATCTTTTTACACCGCCCGTATTACATTTTCTTTGACTTTTTCTTATTTTTTACTTCTTAGTAAATGTGTATCATATCTTGGACATTGAATATGTAGATTTGCTACATCCTATTACAGAGGCACCATTGTGTTCCATAGTTATCTTGTAAACCTTGTGTCCATGAACTACTGTCTTTCATATTATTTTCAGTTCATAATTTTTTACTTGTACCACTCTGATGTAACAGTTTCTTTGTATTATTGAACTTATTTTGTACTTTACTATTTTAAGTGTTTTTTGTAATGGAAGAGTCTACGGGTTACAACAGCAGTGTTAATCCTTGCGTCTTGATGAGTGGAGCCATCTGGTATGATTTCAGGTCATGGCTCGTAGTGTCTGAGGGGACTTTTATATCACAACGATACGAACATTCTGTGCCCTTCCAGAATGAGATTTTCACTCTGCAGCGGAGTGTGCGCTGATATGAAACTTCCTGGCAGATTAAAACTGTGTGCCCGACCGAGACTCGAACTCGGGACCTTTGCCTTTCGCGGGCAAGTGCTCTACCAACTGAGCTACCGAAGCACGACTCACGGCCGGTACTCACAGCTTTACTTCTGCCAGTATCTCGTCTCCTGCCTTCCAAACTTTACAGAAGCTTTCCTGCGAACCTTGCAGAACTAGCACTCCTGAAAGAAAGGATATTGCGGAGACATGGCTTAGCCATGGCTTCTCATTCTGGAGGTTCGCAGGAGAGCTTCTGTAAAGTTTGGAAGGCAGGAGACGACGTACTGGCAGAGGTAAAGCTGTGAGTACCGGGCGTGAGTCGTGCTTCGGTAGCTCAGTTCGTAGAGCACTTTCCCGCGAAAAGCAAAGGTCCCGAGCTCGAGTCTCGGTCGGGCACACAGTTTTAATCTGCCAGGAAGTTTCATATCAGCGCACACTCCGCTGCAGAGTGAAAATCTCATTCTGGAAACATCCCCCAGGCTGTGGCTAAGCCATGTCTCCGCAATATCCTTTCTTTCAGGAGTGCTAGTTCTGCAAGGTTCGCAGGAGATCTTCTGTAAAGTTTGGAAGGCAGGAGACAAGGTACTGGCAGAAGTAAAGCTGTGAGTACCGGGCGTGAGTCGTGCTTCGGTAGCTCAGTTGGTAGAGCACTTTCAGGAGTGCTAGTTCTGCAAGGTTCGCAGGAGATCTTCTGTAAAGTTTGGAAGGCAGGAGACAAGGTACTGGCAGAAGTAAAGCTGTGAGTACCGGGCGTGAGTCGTGCTTCGGTAGCTCAGTTGGTAGAGCACTTGCCCGCGAAAGGCAAAGGTCCCGAGTTCGAGTCTCGGTCGGGCACACAGTTTTAATCTGCCAGGAAGTTTCATTATGTGTCTTTATGTGTTACCCCTCTTGCGGAAGTATCGTGGTGCCATTTTTCAACAGGATAATGCTCCTCCTCACACGGCACGTGTCTGTAGGAGCCGTCCATCTGATGCTGAGGTACTAAAGCAGCCAGCGAGTTCCGCAGGCGTGCCCCCAATAGAACGCGTGTGGAATCACTGCGGACGACAAACCCGTCACAGTGTCAGCCTCCAGGGTGTCAAGAACCAGTCACGACAACTGTAGGCCAGCTTGCTTCAGCAGAGGATACAATGACTTTATAACATCTTTCCCTTACGATAAGTGGGTTCATACTGCCAAATTCTATGTGAAATTGACCCTGTTTTGTATTCATTGAAATAACATCACGTACCCTCTCAACCGTGTAAATTTTATTTCGTTTTCTCCTTACCTTCTAGCTGGTTCACTTTTTTCTTATCTTGCAGACGATATTTCCCGACAAATCGTGATAGCGTTACGGAGATGTTTAGCAAACTCAAGTGGTAGACTCTGCAAGAGAGGCGCTCTGCATCGCGGTGTAGCTTGCTCGCCAGGTTTCGAGAGGGTGCGTTTCTGGATGAGGTATCGAATATATTGCTTCCCACTACTTATACCTCCCGAGGAGATCACGAATGTAAAATTGGAGAGATTAGAGCGCGCACGGAGGCTTTCAGACATTCTTCCCGCGAACCATACGCGACTGGAACAGGAAAGGGAGGTAATGACAGTGGCACGTAAAGTGCCCTCCGCCACACACCGTTGGGTGGCTTGCGGAGTATAAATGTAGATGTAGAATATAACAGCCACATTTAAATGATCTTCTTTCGACGTTTAAATCATTTTGATAACCGTGTCTAAATCAGTGTATGATATTTTTATCTTACGTGGTAGGAATGTCGAATGAACTTAGAGGTGGCTCAGACTTAATCCTAGCTCTGAGGCTTCGTCGAAATTGCACAGGTAAGTGGGTACGTGAACACTCGTAAATTTGCGGTTGGCTCCATAGGGGGAAGTGAGAGAAGGCCCGGGCATTATGTAGCACCTAACGTCTCGTTACGTTCGTCTGACGCGATAATTGTGCCTGTCATGGACGTGCAAGTCGTAACTTAGCCGTGGACTGAGGGAAAGAAATGCGTACTTTGAAAGCTGATAATGATAGGTAACTAAGCCCGTGCGTGACTCCATGGGTAAATTGCTCTGCTTGAGAGAACCATAAATCGCTCGTATTTGCCACGAAGCTGATTTCAGAGCAATTTGTTTGACTTATGTGGGCATTAACGGTTCACTTACATGCTGCAATAAAAATCACGCAATACTCGTGTGCAAACATTGCTGCGAATTGGTGTAACCTGTCGTCAGAATGCGTAAGGAGCACCCCCCCCCCTCCCCCCCCCCACACACACACCACACACACACGCATTTGTTTCCTTGCAGATGCTGTCAGATAGTGCAATTTCGATGGTATCTGGCGGCTGTAAAGATTACTATAGCTGACACCTAGACCGATAAGAATTTCTACATGTAAAAAATCCACACTGTTCTCTAGTACAAGATGCAGTTCATGACATCCAGTCTTACAAATATACTGTCTCTGATGGACACACGTCCAGATCATCCGCTCTCAAAACTCCGCCATCTCTCTCCCCACATCCACCACTGCTGGCGGCTCACCTCCAACTGCGCAACGCTACGCGCTGTTGACAGCCAGCTGCCTAACACTACAATAGCAAATTCCAACAATGCAAACCAGCCGCAGACTGCATACAGCACAGTCAGTGATTTTCATATAGAGCGCTACATGGCGTTACCAACATAAAAACCTAAACAGCCGACTTACAAGATCTATGTTGGAGAGGCTACAACGTATTCGACAGGAACTACGGCACGGTACCGCAGGCAGAGTATACTTTTAACATGACTCCTACCTCATCACATGAAACAATAATGTAACTTAATTACAATAACATTAAGAGTAATACATCAGTGACATGACGCACCCCTTAGGGTGTAACGCTCACATTTTTTTCACCGAACTGCAAGAATCCGTGAACTTTGACGATAACATAGAAAGCTGCTAAAACGTCCGTTGAAATAAGCGACTTTTAGCACAAATTGTAGATTTCCTGTATGCGTAAGACTTCTATATGTATTTTTTAAGACTGACATCTTATAAAAGCTACAGCTAGAATTCACTAGCCGATGTTGACTTCAGATTCAGTTTATATACAATCCTGTATTTCTTCAGACGCGATCTGTCATCTGGTGTGCCAAGCACATATATGACTGCAGTTATTTCATCGAATCTTTGTAGTTTTATTCTAACCTGACTCATCAGTTCACCTCGGTGTCTTTCTGACAAAGGATTTTTAATTTCTGTGTGAATTAGTTAATGTATAATATATTTTGAATTTTTTAAAATATCGCTTGAGCAGGAACATAGATAACACTATATTACGCGTTTCGTTTAAACCAGTGGCTTTTCTATGAACTCGGAGAGGTTCAAGAGTTCTGCACAGTTAAATCTTATACTAAATTTTAAAATTTCATAATGGCAATAATGTAGGTTTCTAATTTTTCCCGCTATTTTTTGCTGTCTATCTACACGTAGGAGTTCCATCAATTTAGAACTGGTGGATGTATTTTAGAACCTCTGTCTTACACACATCTATCCTATAGGCTGAGAGCGTTATTATAAACATCAAAAGAAGCCCACAGACTTTGTAGGAATTTGTATGGGAGTGCCTGAGAAATGCCGAGTCCTTGCAGAGGTGTGCAAGCACTTCAACTTATTCACACTGTAATTACCTCCGAATAGGCGCAGTAAAGAGAAGGGAACGAGACAAGTCGATATATTTATGACTCCGGAGGAAGAAAGTGGCGAGGCAAAAGCAACTGTGGTTAAACTCGTCTGCAGATCTCAACGCTTCATTGGAACGCGAACTTAATCGAGTGTGTGTGTGTGTGTGTGTGTGTGTGTGTGTGTGTGTGTGTGTGTGTGTGCGCGCGCATCTATTCTTGGAAGCGTCTCTATCTCTTCCGCTAATCAAACTTGACAGTGATCACAGGTCAATGAAAAAGCCGCTGGAAATTACGGTACATTGGCCGTTCTATTTAAAACCACTCTCAAGTAGATACTCCAATATATATGATGTTTGTGGCAGATTCCATTGGCTGGTTGTCAATCAAGTATTCAAACCATTTCTTTTAACATACTGACGTTGTGGTGTCACAGCCAGACACCACACGTGCTAGGTGGTAGCTTAAATCGGCCGCGGTCCTGTAGTACATGTCGGACCCGCGTGTCGCCACTGTGTGATCGCAAACCTAGCGCCACCACAAGGCAGGTCTCGAGAGACTGACTCGAACTCAGCCCCAGTTGTACGGACGACAGAGCTAGCGACTAGACGTACGAAGCCTTTCTCTCTCATTAGCCGAGAGACAGAATAGCCTTCAGCTAAGTTAATGGCTACGAACTAGCAAGGCGCCATTAGCCTTACAGTGATTGTAATTAAAGTCTCCTTTGTGCGATGTACCACGTCTGTTTGTATTAAAGATAAGTATTATACCAGCTACGTACTTTTCTTCATAGCATTAAATACGTATCCTGTTCCAGTACTTCACGCCCGTCTGCGTTAGTCTAGCGTGCATTAAGCCACCTCTATCTACAAGGTGTTGGCCCAGCTGCCGACACATCACACGTATTATATTTCATTTATTTATTTTAAGGTTCAACTGCCAATATTCGCATCAACCCTCGGCCGTCGGTACATAGAAGTCGGTACATAGAATTTTACTATCGAATTCACTGAACTCTTCACGCATCGCCCTCCTTACGCTAAGTTTGACATCGTTTAGCTTCCGTTTGTCTGAGAGGTTTTGGTTGCGTTTAAATTTGCAGTGAAGCTCTCTTTGCTATCGCAGTAGTTTCCTAACTTTGTTGTTGAACCACGGTGGGTTTTTACCGTCCCTCACAGTTTTACTCGGCACGTACCTGTCTAAAACGCATTTTACAATTACCTTGAACTTTTTCCATAAACACTCAACATTGTCAGTGTCGGAACAGAAATTTTCGTTTTGATCTATTAGGTAGTCTGAAATCTGTCTCCTATTACTCTTGCTAAACAGGTAAACCTTCCTCCCTTTTTTTATATTCCTATTTACTTCCATATTCAGGGATGCTGCAACGGCCTTATGGTCATTGATTGCCTGTTCTGCGCTTACAGAGTCGAAAAGTTCGGGTCTGTTTGCTATTAGTAGGTCCAAGATGCGGTGCCACTGAGCATCTGGTGTGCTCCTTCGCGAAGTACCTTGCCGCAAAGGGAAAGAGAGCGGGCTGATTTCCTGCACAGTTAGATCCATGGAGGTATAATAAGGGGAGATGGCGCTACAGATGTTTTGAAGCCAGTGGGCGTGACCTGCCGCTATCTTGGATCCCCCAAAACATTAGCAGACGGGTGTTTACAATTGCTTCTTGTTCGTTATTTCTGTCGTGTGCATGTGATATCTGTTTCATATAGCAAATGTTACACTGTTTTAGTGAACAACACAGCATAAGGAACGCAACTGAAAATGTTTTTATGGTCTTAAATGCGTATTTCATACAGTAATACGACACGAAAATATGACGCTTCTGGCCTCAGTACTGTAATTCATTTTTGTTTATACACTTCGAATAACCGAGAAGAAAAGTATGTGCTATGAAAAGCGTGCTTTCGTAATCCATTTCTATTCACGTTCATTGTGTTTGTGTCGATAATTGATAAAGCCAGTACTCCAAAAGCAATGATAGTTTAGAGGCGCCGATTTGTATTCGCTGCATTTTCAAGTCAAATGCAAATTTTAAATGTTCAAGTTTGCAAGAAACTTATCTTTTATCCTTTGGTGTCCCATAGATGTATGCAGGGATGATATAAACAGGCCAGCTGTCATGTCAAGAAAGTGAAAGATTCGTTAAATTACGAAGGAAAAGAACGGAATTTTAGATTGTCAGGCCCATTGTAGTTTACACACCTGCTTTGTTTTTAAATTGTACCTACCCAGTGACATTCAGTGTGGCAAATAACAGGAATATACAGGATAACACGACAGCACAGTGATCTAAATAGCCTGGACTTAGATAGGGAACTTTGCTTTAAGAAATATGTAACCCTTTAAGTAATTATAATTTAACCACTGGAGCAGGTGTTCCACACATTTTACTGAAGATTTAATTAACTACATGTAGTTACATTACTTTTATATTAAATTACTGCATTTTAAAATATTAGTCCCCATTTTCAGGATATTTCTTGCCAGGGCTTTTCAGTTACTTGGGAATAACCAAACAATGAAAACCAAGTGTATTGCTCACCTCCAGAGAGCTCTTCGCGTTGGACTGATAGGAAATCTAAAGTCAAATCACAGAAATAATAGCACACTGTAAGACTTTACAGTGCATCGGAATTTCAAGTATACATAAGAAAACAGCTCTTAAATAAGTCCACTTACGAATAAAATGTGATTTGTTTAAACTTTAGACTACAATCAGAACGATTATTACCCCCGTAAGCGACGCAAGCCGGCATTTTTTATCAGAACACTTCACGACTACACGGAATTAACCCACCAGAGGCGAGTGTTTTGGGGTAGCTAACATGGCGGATCTTCACCTGGGTCGGCTTCAAGTTTGTGACGTCATGACAACTCTTATTTTTACCTCCATGGTTAGACCACCTGATTGGATCTGTGATGAAACGGACCTCTTGCCAGAGGTTGTGTGCTGTAATCCACCTGGGTGGTGTGTTTGACTCCGCCGGTGTGCTCTCTGCCCAGGGTACCTCCGGCAGCGCAGGCAGCGGAGGCCAAAGGTAGGCTAGCCGACCAGCCAGCCAGCCAGCCAGCCAGCTGCCCGTGGCCTTTGAGCGGACAGCCTGGTCACATTCCCGCGTGGCGCGGTTCTCACGCACAGACCTCGGCTCGCTTCCCGTGGCAGTCGCTTATCGCGGCAGGATATCTTTGCGCCTCTCGCCAGCAGCTCGCCAGAGGCAAGCCCCGCGTCATCAGCGCAGCGAGTCGTCTCGACCAGTACGAACTGCGATTGTCTAACAAAAATGGTTCAAATGGCTCTGAGTACTATGGGACTTAACTTCTTTGGTTACCAGTCCCCTAGAACTTGGAACTGCTTAAACCTAACTAACCTAAGGACATCACACACATCCATGCCCGAGGCAGGATTCGAACCTGCGACCTTAGCAGTCGCGCGGTTCCAGACTGAAGCCCCTAGAACCGCTTGGCCACTCCGACCGGCGTTTGTCTAACAGTAAAAGGATTGAACCCATTCACCGCTCGTTGAGGTACAGTTGCAGGCTGCATGACAAGTGTCGTCGTTGTGTGACTCTAGGAGGATACATACAGGATGGCTTAGGCACAGTTTCTGTTTGATTATGTGGTGTCTGTTCTTTCGGCCACGACGGCCAACGATCTCTTCAGTGGAGATGCACGCAAAGCACGAACTCCTGCGGGAATCGGCGAGATGCCGCGAGTAATGAGGTTAATGTGCAGGGTCCCTACATCGGTAGCGTCTGGTATCAGCTGACAACCTGGATCAGACGGGGGTGTGCTGCGGTGCTCCATGTGGGTGTGGTGACCACTGGGTCCGGATGGTGTAGTGGTCAGCTCATCTTCCTAGTAAACAGGAGATATGGTTCGAATCCAGGTTCGGTACAAATTTTCCACTTGCTCCGTCGATATAAATCAATGCCCACTGGCAGCTAATGTCTTTAGTTGGGGGTTGGGGGTTGGGGGTTGGGGGTTGTTTTGGGGAAGGAGACCAGACAGCGAGGTCATCGGTCTCATCGGATTGGGGAAGGACGGGGAAGGAAGTCGGCCGTGCCCTTTGAAAGGAACCATCCCGTCATTTGTCTCGAGCGATTTAGAGAAATCACGGAAAACCTAAATCAGGATGGCCGGACGCGGGATTGAACCGTCGTCCTCCCGAATGTCTTAAGTTCCTTTGTTTCTCTTCTACTTGGGTTCAAGAATTCTCAAAATATAGAAAAATGAAAATTAATGCAGATGACCGGGAAAAACAGTCCTGTAATGTTCGAATACAATATTGATGGTATGCTGCTTGACACACTCACGACGATTAAGTACCTAGGCCTGACGTTGCAAAGTGACATGAAACGGAACGAGCAGATTAGGCCCGTGGCAGGGAATGCGAATTGTAGACTTCGGTAGAACATCATGAGTGTGTAGTTCATCTATAAAGGAGCTCGCTCGTAGAACACTAGTCTGAACGGTTCCATACCGCTGCCCGAGTGTTTGTGATCCCCACCAGGTCCCATTAAAGGAAGACATCGAAGCAGTTCAGAGGCATGCTGCTAGATGTGGCAACGGTAAGGTTCGATCAACACGCGAGTATTACAGAAATGCTCCGTGACGTCAAACTGGAATCCCTGGACAGAAGACGGCCTTCTTTTCGCGGAACAATTGTTGAGAAAGCTTAGAGAACCGGCACTTACGACACTGAAGAACGATTCTATTGTCGCCAACGTATATCTCGCGTAAATACCACGAAGACAAGACAAGAGAAATTAGGCCTCCTACGGAGGCATATACACTCCTGGAAATTGAAATAAGAACACCGTGAATTCATTGTCCCAGGAAGGGGAAACTTTATTGACACATTCCTGGGGTCAGATACATCACATGATCACACTGACAGAAACACAGGCACATAGACACAGGCAACAGAGCATGCACAGTGTCGGCACTAGTACAGTGTATATCCACCTTTCGCAGCAATGCAGGCTGCTATTCTCCCATGGAGACGATCGTAGAGATGCTGGATGTAGTCCTGTGGAACGGCTTGCCATGCCATTTCCACCTGGCGCCTCAGTTGGACCATCGTTCGTGCTGGACGTGCAGACCGCGTGAGACGACGCTTCATCCAGTCCCAAACATGCTCAATGGGGGACAGATCCGGAGATCTTGCTGGCCAGGGTAGTTGACTTACACCTTCTAGAGCACGTTGGGTGGCACGGGATACATGCGGACGTGCATTGTCCTGTTGGAACAGCAAGTTCCCTTGCCGGTCTAGGAATGGTAGAACGATGGGTTCGATGACGGTTTGGATGTACCGTGCACTATTCAGTGTCCCCTCGACGATCACCAGTGGTGTACGGCCAGTGTAGGAGATGGCTCCCCACACCATGATGCCGGGTGTTGGCCCTGTGTGCCTCGGTCGTATGCAGTCCTGATTGTGGCGCTCACCTGCACGGCGCCAAACACGCATACGACCATCATTGGCACCAAGGCAGAAGCGACTCTCATCGCTGAAGACGACACGTCTCCATTCGTCCCTCCATTCACGCCTGTCGCGACACTACTGGAGGCGGGCTGCACGATGTTGGGGCGTGAGCGGAAGACGGCCTAACGGTGTGCGGGACCGTAGCCCAGCTTCATGGAGACGGTTGCGAATGGTCCTCGCCGATACCCCAGGAGCAACAGTGTCCCTAATTTGCTGGGAAGTGGCGGTGCGGTCCCCTACGGCACTGCGTAGGATCCTACGGTCTTGGCGTGCATCCGTGCGTCGCTGCGGTCCGGTCCCAGGTCGACGGGCACGTGCACCTTCCGCCGACCACTGGCGACAACATCGATGTACTGTGGAGACCTCACGCCCCACGTGTTGAGCAATTCGGCGGTACGTCCACCCGGCCTCCCGCATGCCCACTATACGCCCTCGCTCAAAGTCCGTCAACTGCACATACGGTTCACGTCCACGCTGTCGCGGCATGCTACCAGTGTTAAAGACTGCGATGGAGCTCCGTATGCCACGGCAAACTGGCTGACACTGACGGCGGCGGTGCACAAATGCTGCGCAGCTAGCGCCATTCGACGGCCAACACCGCGGTTCCTGGTGTGTCCGCTGTGCCGTGCGTGTGATCATTGCTTGTACAGCCGTCTCGCAGTGTCCGGAGCAAGTATGGTGGGTCTGACACACCGGTGTCAATGTGTTCTTTTTTCCATTTCCAGGAGTGTAGATAGTCTTTTTCCCTCGCTCCACGTGCGAGTGGAACAGGAAAGGGAATGTTGTGCCATGCACCATGTGCAGGCTCGCGAGTATGTACACAGATGAAAAAAACGTTTTGCGTCACGTCGGTTCCGAGAGTTCCGGAACCCGTACATAAAATTGGAATAGAGATCAACGTAACCATCATTTCCGCCCTTTCTATTCCTCATGAAAACCACGCATTGCATGTTCTACCACCAAACAGCGAGACCTTCAGAGGTGGTGGTCCAGATTGCTGTACACACCACTACCACTAATACCCAGTAGCATGTCCTCTTGCATTGATCCAGGCCTGTATTCGTCGTGGCATACTATCCACAAGTTCATCAAGACAATGTTGGTCCAGATTGTCCCACTCCTCAACGGTGATTCGGCGCAGATCCCTTACAGTGGTTGGTGGGTCACATCGTCCATAAACAGCCCTTTTCAGTCTGTCTGAGGCATGTTCGATGGGGTTCATGTCTGGAGAACTATAGTCGAGCGATGTCGTTATCCTGAAGGAAGTCATTTACAAGATGTGCACGATTGGGGGCGCAAACTGTCGTTCATGAAGACGAATGCCTCGCCAATATGCTGCCGATATGGTTGCACTATCGGTCGGATGATGACATTCACGTATCATACAGCCGTGACGGAGCCTTCCATGACCACCAGCGGCGTACGTCGGCCCCACATAATGCCACTCCAAAACGGCAGGGAACCTACATCTTGCTGCACTCGCTGGACTTTGTGTCTAAGGCGTTCAGCCTGATCGGGTTGCCTCCAAACACGTCTACATCTACATCCATACTCCACAAGCCACCTGACGGTGTGTGGCGGAGGGTACCTTTAGTACCTCTATCGGTTCTCCCTTCTACTCCAGTCTTGTATTGTTCGTGGAAAGAAGGATTGTCGTTATGCCTCTGTGTGGGCTCCAATCTCTCTGATTTTATCCTCATGGTCTCTTCGCGAGACGTACGTAGGAGGGAGCAATATACTGCTTGACTCCTCGGTGAAGGTATGTTCTCGAAACTTCAACATAAGCCCGTACCGAGCTACTGAGCGTCTCTCCTGCAGAGTCATCCATTGGAGTTTATCTATCATCTCCGTAACGCTTTCGCGATTACCAAATGATCCTGTAAGAAAGCGCGCTGCTCTCCGTTGGATCTTCTCTATCTCTTCTATCAACCCTACCTGGTACGGATCCCACAATGCTGAGCAGTATTCAAGCAGTGGGCGAACAAGCGTCTCTGACGATTGTCTGGTTAAAGTCATATGCGACACTCATCCGTGAAGAGAACTTGATGCCAATCCTGAGCGGTCCATTCGGCATGTTGTTGGGCCCATCTGTACCGCGCTGCATGGTGTCGTGGTTTTTCAAAGATGGACCTCGCCATGGACGTCGGGAGTGAAGTTGCGCATCATGCAGCCCATTGCTCACAGGTTGAGTCGTAACACGACGTCCTGAGGCTACAAGAAAAGCATAATCCGTAGGTAGCGGTCATCCACTGCAGTAGTAGCCCTTGGACGGCCTGAGCGAGGCATGTCATCGACAGTTCCTGTCTCTCTGTATCTCCTCCATGTCAGAACAACATCGCTTTGGTTCACTCCGAGACGCCTGGACACTTCTCTTGTTGAGAGCCCTTCCTGGCACGAAATAATAGTGCGGATGCGATCGAACCGCGGTATTGACCGTCTAGGCATGGTTGAACTACAGACAACAGGAGTCGTGAACCTCCTTCCTGGTGGAATGTCTGGAACTGATCAGCTGTCGGACCCCCTCCATCTAATAGGCGCTGCTCATGCACGGTTGTTTACACCTTTGGGCGGGTTCAGTGACATCTCTGAACAGTCAAAGGCACTGTGTCTGTGATACAATATCCACAGCCAACGTCTACCTTCAGGAGTTCTGGGAACGGGGGTGTTGCAAAACTTTTTTTGAAGTGTGTATATAGTGTTTTCTGTCAGTCTAGCAGAATGCGGGCAGGTGCTACTGCAGAGAGGGGTCATTTCACGCAGCCTGTCTGGTCGTTGTTCTTGGATTGAGATTGCAAGACGCCACAGTTGTTGACAATAAATGTCAGCCGTGATGGTCACACCTCAGGGAAACAACTCGTAGTACAGGACATGGTCGCTATTCCACCAGGTGCGTTACATTATCTTTTGTGGTCATGCGCAGGTGTTTGTACAGGGAGTTCGTGCTTTGTTTGGGCTCAGCTCTTCCTTTCTCTTCCTTATGTTAGCATGAAGACACAGTTACTCGTCAGTACAGTGATGATCACGAGCCAATTGATGAAGAGCCAACAGAGATGCACATAAGATCACCTGCTGATTCATTATGATTTTGGCTTACAGCATGCGGTACCTATATACCCGTTTTTTAACTTTCCCCATAGCGTGCAAATATCGCACGATGATAGAACGATCACAAATCATCACATTTGTCTTTTCGAATACATTGACAAGGATCATGTGGGTTAATCCATTTAAAGGATCTTTATCAACCCCTGGAGGTCTTGGTTAACGTGGGGAGTCAGTAATGCCAAAAAGATCCTCCCTAAAACGAGAAAAACATTTCCTAGCTGTACTGTCCGATGGCATTATCCTCACAAACGGTGAAAACGTTCCTGGTTGCCTCCGCTGCTGTCACACCTCTATGGAACAGAAAAATACGAGGGAAGTCAATTATTATCCGCAAAGTAGTTATAAAATTTTATTGTAATCATATAGGAAACTTACATGAACATCATTTTTCGACATAGTCTCCTTGCGTTTCAACGTACTTCGTTCATCGTCGTACAAGCTTCCAGATGCCCTCATAAAAGAAGGTTCTCGGGTTGAGCTGCGAGTCAGGAATGCACCACTTCTTCCACTGCTTCGTCCGAGGCAAGTCGACGGCCCCTTAATGCCTGAGTAGACCAAACAAGTGATTGTCAGAAGGGGCAAGATCGGGACTGTACTGAGGATGATCAAGGACTTCAGATTTGAGTTTCTGGAGCGTTTCGGCAGTGTGGGCAGCAGTATGCGGTCGGGCATTGTCGTGTAACAACACAACGCCCTTTGACAGCAATGCTCGGCGTTTGCTTCGAATTGCAGTCTTTAGCCTGGCAGTAAGCATCTCACTGTAACGTACACTGTTTACTGCTGTGCCCCTTTCTTCATAATGTTCCAGTACTGGACCTTGTGCGTCCCAAAAAACCGTAAGCATCAGTTTTCCTGACGGCGGTTGGGTCTTGAACTTTTTCTTGCACGGCGAATTTGGATGTCTCCATTCCATACCCTGCCGTTTACTCTCTGGCTCGTAATGATGAATCTATGTTTCGTCATCAGAAGGGATCCTGTCTAAGAAGTTGTCCCCTTCGTTACCATAGCGATCCAAATGTTTTTTGCAAATGTCCAAGCCTGTTTGTTTATGCAACCGTGTGAGTTGTTTTGGGACCCATCTTGCACAAACTTTATGAAACGGAACTCTGTTGCGGATGATTTCGTAGGCAGAACCGTGACTAATTTGCAGACGATGTGCCACTTCGTCAATAGTTGATCGTCTGTCTAAGAGAATCATTTCACGTGAACGTTTCGGAATTTTTCAATCCACTCGTGGACACTCCGTTGTGGCAAAACACTGTTCTCATACTGTACTGAATGTCTTCGATGAATTTCGGCCTCTGATACGCCTTCCGACAAAAAAAAAAAAAAAAAAAAAAAAAAAAAAAAAAAAAAAAAACGGAACACTGAACGTTGCTCTTATTTGGTGCAAATAGGCAACGAAGCAGCCATGATTAACACCACGCCAGCGATAACGAAACTAACCTAGCAGCTTGAAAACTGCAAAGATATAACAACAAATAAACAAAGCATGTGTCATCAACGTAAAACGACAATACAACCAAACTAAACAAAAATACAACTGAATTGCGGATAAAAATTGATTTACTCTCGTATATGGTAGATGATACGATTTCTCCACTTGGCATTCTATTTTGTAGTGTCCACACCTTCAAAAAAAAAAAAATGGTTCAAATGGCTCTCAGCACTTTGGGACTTAACATCTATGGTCATCAGTCCCCTAGAACTTAGAACTACTTAAACCTAACTAACCTAAGGACATCACACGACACCCAGTCATCACGAGGCGTCCACACCTTCACTCCTTGTCTCCCAGTGACAAAATAGCAGTAGAAAAACTCAGACAGTAACAGCGAACTACAAATAAAAAATGGCACTCGATGAATAAACCCACAGCAACCGGAATAACAACATACAAAACAAAAACGCTACGTACTTGTGCACTAACCTAATACTTGTGCAAGCACGTATTTCGTAACTATGTACAAGTATTACACAGAGTCGGTACCAGCTAAACAAGCTCAAGACGTGATCTCCTGGAGAAAGTGTTGTCATCACGAGAATTGGGTAACTCTAATGGGACATTCGTCCTCTCCCCCACACGTCTGGACAGGGTTCGGCTCTCCTGGAAAAGCCGACGGGGAAGAGGAGACACGGAAAAAAAAAACATGTTAGCCCGACCGTCCGCAAAACCGGACGCCTTAAATGTCAACGGTGGTCCCCTGAGGAAGCGAAACCCGGCAGTGAGACAGCAAAACACGCGTTCGGCGACACGCCGGCAGGTGAGTGACAGACAAAAAGGGGGAGTGGTGGTGTTGGAGGGGGTAGGGGGAGGAGGGGGTGAGTGATACGTGTGTTACAGACGCGGCCTACTTGCGGCCTGCCGGGTCAAGTGTAGGCTTTCACTGTCCCAACCCAGACGCCCTGGGCGGTGTCGCGGTCCCAGCTGATTCCAGCTCTCCACGGTTTCACTCCAGCCTGCGCGGCTGTGGCGCATTGCGCTGTCTCCGATGATGCAGCCGCATAACAATGGAACCCAGGGAGCGGCTGATCTGAAGTGGGCGGCGCGTGTCATACAAACGGACTGCTTCATTAGAACTGTAGAGGGGCGTACCAGCGACGGTGGAATATACGCGAGCAGCGGGGGGGGGGGGGGGGGGGGGGTGAAACATTTCACCGGTGTACCTAGTACCGGTTTACAGCCATATTCCTGTAGGCGTTACTGACTGTATGAGAGGAAGCTCCTTTCAGACCACTGCCAGAAAATGATGCGAGTAACAGGGGGTGTGACGTTGTTGGAGAGTTAATGTACATTGAAGATGATGATGAAGTCTCATACTCCATTACAGAGCGTAGGGGAGCGACACGGGAGACCCGCGCCGCCTTACTAGGCAAGTTCCTAGTGGACGTGGTTTGCCATTGCCTTCCTCCGACAGGAATAATGTACACTACTGGCCATTAAAATTGCTACACCAAAAACAAATGCACATGATAAACGGGCATTCATTGGACAAATATATTATACTAGAATTGACATGTGATTACATTTTCACGCAATTTGGGTGTATAGATCCTGAGAAATCAGTACCCAGAACAACCACCTCTGGCCGTAATAACGGCCTTGATACGCCTGGGCACTGAGTCAAACAGAGCTTGGATGTCATGTACAGGTACAGCTGTCCATGCAGCTTCAACACGATACCACAGTTCCTCAAGAGTAGTGACTGGCGTATTGTGATGAGACAGTTTCTCGGCCACCGCTGACCAGACGTTTTCAGTTGGTGAGAGATCTGGAGAACGTGTTGGCCAGGGCAGCAGTCGAACATTTTCTGTATCCAGAAAGGCCCGTACAGCACCTGCAACATGCGGTCGTGCATTATCCTGCTGAAATGTAGGGTTTCGCAGGGATCGAATGAAGGGTAGAGCGGCGGGTCGTAACACATCTGAAATGTAACGTCCACTGTTCAAAGTGCCGTCAATGCGAACAAGAGGTGACCGAGACGTGTAACCAATGGCACCCCATACCATCACGCCGGGTGATACGCCAGTATGGCGATGACGAATACACGCTTCCAATGTGCGTTCACCGCGATGTCGCCAAACATGGATGCGACCATCATGATGCTGTAAACAGAACCTGGATTCATCCGAAAAAATGACGTTTTGCCATTCGTCCACCCAGGTTCGTCGTTGAGTACACCATTGTAGGTGCTCTTGTCTGTGGTGCAGCGTCAAGGGTAGCCGCAGCCGTGGTCTCCGAGCTGATAGTCCATGCTGCTGCAAACGTCGTCGAACTGTTCGTGCAGATGGTTGTCCTGCAAACGTCCCCATCTGTTGACTCAGGGATCGAGACGTGGCTGCACGGTCCGTTACAGCAATGCGGATAAGATGCTTGTCATCTCGACTGCTAGTGATACGCGGCCGTTGGGATCCAGCACGGCGTTCCGTATTACCCTCCTGAACCCACCGATTCCATATTCTGCCAACAGTCATTGGACCTCGACCAACGCGAGCAGCAATGTCGCGATACGATAAACCGCAATCGCGATTAGCTACAATCCGACCTTTATCAAAGTCGGAAACGTGATGGTACGCATTTCTCCTCCTTACACGAGGCATCACAACAACGTTTCACCAGGCAACGCCGGTCAACTGCTGTCTGTGTATGAGAAATCGGTTGTAAAGTTTCCTCGTGTCAGCACGTTGTATGTGTCGCCACCGGCGCCAACCTTGTTTGAATGCTCATCGTCGTGGTGTAGCAATTTTAATAACCAGTAGTGTAGACTATCACAAATTTTCACGTCACGAAAACGCCGTATAAATGTTTCTACATAAGCCGCAATCCGTCATAAGGTTCATGGCGGAGGGTACATTGTACCGCTACTAGTCATTCCGCTTCCTTTCCACTCACAGCTTGAGCGAGGAAAAACCATCCTGTATACGCATCCCTACAAGCCGTAATTTTTTCGGTCCTATTTTCCTTGGCGACAGTTGAACCGTTCTGCAGTCAGCCGCTAATGGCGAAGCTCCAAATTTTCTCAATAGCATTTCGCGCAAAGAAAGTCGTCTTCCCTCCAGGGATTTCCAAAAAAATGGCCAAATGTGTGTGAAATCTTATGGGACTTAACTGCTAAGGTCATCAGTCCCTAAGCTTACACACTACTTAACCTAAATTATCCTAAGGACAAACACGCACACCCATGCCCGAGGGAGGACTCGTACCTCCGCCGGGACTAGCCGCACAGTCCATGACTGCAGCGCCCTAGACCGCTCGGCTAATCCCGCGCGGCAAGGATTTCCATTAGAATTCACGAAACATCTCCGTTACACTCGCGTTTTGAACGATCCTACCTATAACAGTCTAGCTGCACGTCTCTAAATTGCTTCGATATATTCTTGTAATCCGACCTGGCGGGGTGCCAAACACTGGACCAATACTGAAGAAAGGGTCGTACTACTGTTTTACACACGGTATCTTTTGTAGATGACCTACATTTTCGTAAAATCCTCGCAATAAACCCAAGTGAAACATTCGCCTTCCCTACAACCTACCTTACAGAACCGTTCCAACCAGCGAGGTGGCGCACTGACTAGCACTCTCGCACTCTCGACTCTTATTCCGGGGGGACGACGGTTCAAACCCGCGTCGGCCATCCTGATTCAAGTTTTCCGTAATATCCCTAAATCGCTTAAGGCAAATGCCGGGATGGTTCCTTCGAAAGCGCCCAGCCGCTTTCCTACTCCATCCTTCCCTAATCCGAGCTTGTGCTCCGTCTCCTTTGTACGGTCGGAGGTTCGAATCCTGCCCCGGGCATGGATGTTTGTGATGTCCTTAGGTTAGTTAGGTTAAGTAGTTCTATGTTCTAGGGGACTGATGACCTCAGATGTTAAGTCCCATAGTGCTCAGAGCCATTTGAACCATTTGAACCATTTGAACCGTCTCCTTTCATATCGTTTTGCAGCTGTACGCCTACATATTTAAATGACGCAACTGTGTCAAGCACCACGTCACTAATTCTGTGTTCGAACATTGCAGGATCTTTTTTCCTTCACATCCGCATTAGCTTACATTTTGAAAGGATGTCACATACCGTAATGAGACAAGTGCATGCGCGATTAGAAGCTAGCTGACAGCATTTTAAACAATGTCTACGAATTTCTGGCTTGAGAACCTTCTACAGCGTTCTTTTATTAATGATTCAAAAAATAAGTATTCTCGGATCTAATTTCTTGTTTTAGTGTGAGGAATCCACCCAGTTGTTGGCGGTTTTCGTTCTTCTGTATGGTATAACAGCACATTTTAAACCCACTATCGTGTCCGACCAGGTATCCAACCCACGTCATCTGCTTTTCTTCAAGGCACTGTGACAATACGCCACTAAGTTGTCAATGTACGTTCCGTAAGGCGGATGTTCGGTAAGGCGAACTGTAGCATGACGCCACTGTTATAATTCACATTAACACTTCATTAGAACTGACTGTGGTAAATTGTTGTCAGATAAATTCTTTTGATGAACATGTTTTTCAAACACTGAGTAACATACCCGAAACACTACTTTGCCTCCAATGTTGGAAAGGTTGCCACGCGCGAAATATTAGGCGGCTGGCATTCCTTCGATGTTAAGAGGCAACAGAATATCACGGGAATGACACACAATCTGTTAACGGATAGTTTTTCATATACAGGGTGTTTCAAAATTGACCGGTATATTTGAAACGGCAATAAAAACTAAACGAGCAGCGATAGAAATACACCGTTTGTTGCAATATGCTTGGGACAACAGTACATTTTCAGGCAGACAAACTTTCGAAATTACCGTAGTTACAATTTTCAACAACAGATGGCGCTGCGGTCTGGGAAACTCTATAGTACGATATTTTCCACATATCCACCATGCGTAGCAATAATATGGCGTAGTCTCTGAATGAAATTACCCCACAGAAAGAAGTCACATGGGTTCATGTCTGGCGAATAGGGAGGCCAATCCACGCCGCCTCCTGTATGTTTCGGATAGCCCAAAGCAATCACACGATCATCGAAATATTCATTCAGGAAATTAAAGACGTCGGCCGTGCGATGTGGCCGGGCACCATCTTGCATAAACCACGAGGTGTTGGCAGTGTCGTCTAAGGCAGTTTGTACCGCCACAAATTCACGAAGAATGTCCAGATAGCGTGATGCAGTAATCGTTTCGGATCTGAAAAATGGGCCAATGATTCCTTTGGAAGACATGGCGGCCCAGACCAGTACTTTTTGAGGATGCAGGGACGATGGGACTGCAACATGGGGCTTTTCGGTTCCCCATATGCGCCAGTTCTGTTTATTGACGAAGCCGTCCAGGTAAAAATAAGCTTCGTCAGTAAACCAAATGCTGCCCACATGCATATCGCCGTCATCAATCCTGTGCACTATATCGTTAGCGAATGTCTCTCGTGCAGCAATGGTAGCGGCGCTGAGGGGTTGCCACGTTTGAATTTTGTACGGATAGAGGTGTAAACTCTGGCGCATGAGACGATACGTGGACGTTGGCGTCATTTGGACCGCAGCTGCAACACGGCGAACGGAAACCCGAGGCCGCTGTCGGATCACCTGCTGCACTAGCTGCGCGTTGCCCTCTGTGGTTGCCGTACGCGGTCGCCCTACCTTTCCAGCACGTTCATCCGTCACGTTCCCAGTCCGTTGAAATTTTTCAAACAGATCCTTTATTGTATCGCTTTTCGGTCCTTTGGTTGCATTAAACCTCCGTTGAAAACTTCGTCTTGTTGCAACAACACTGTGTTCTAGGCGGTGGAATTCCAACACCAGAAAAATCCTCTGTTCTAAGGAATAAACCATGTTGTCTACAGCACACTTGCACGTTGTGAACAGCACACGCTTACAGCAGAAAGACGACGTACAGAATGGCGCACCCACAGACTGCGTTGTCTTCTATATCTTTCACATCACTTGCAGCGCCATCTGTTGTTGAAAATTGTAACTACTGTAATTTCGAAAGTTTGTCCGCCTGAAAATGTACTGTTGTCCCAAGCATATTGCAACAAACGGTGTATTTCTATCGCTGCTCGTTTAGTTTTTATTGCCGTTTCAAATATACCGGTCATTTTTGAAACACCCTGTATTTTCGTCATATGTTAGTGATGTCAGAAACAGCGTGCCATACATTAAAAAGTGAAAGTTTGTATTCAGTGTCTTTATGCATCTCATGAAATTTAGTTTGCCGCGCGGGGTAGCCGTGGGGTCCTAGGTGTCTTGTCGCGGTCCGGGCGGCTTCCCCCCTCCCGTGGAGGTTCGAGTCCTCCCTCAGGCATATGTGTGTGTGTGTGTGTGTGTGTGTTTGTGTTGTCCTTACCGTAAGTTAAAGTTAGATTAAGTAGTGCGTGAGCTTAGGGACCGATGACCTCTGCAATTTCGTCCCATAAGACCTTACCACAAATTTCCAAACTTACTTTGCAGCAGGTGGGAGAACTTCCTCTTCCAGGCCGCGCTGGTCCGCTGTTTCAGGAAGCTAAGGCGCCACGTGGTAGGCGGGAGGTCACACGTTAGCGCAAGTCTGTCTGCTTCGAGGAGGACGAGATCTCGCAAGTTACGACGCTTTTCGTTGATCTCGCCGAAGTCGAGGCGCAGCGACGTTAACGAGGCCTTAAATTTCGCCATTTAGAAACAGGTTTGAGAGGTCTGACGGAATACTGCCGAGCTGTTCTCCTCGTTTCTCGAATTCCTCAGTAGAAAGTGATTCTCTCCCAACTCACATGTCTCCATTACACTAAAATCTAACTTTACGTGAAGGGTGAAGCCATGCAAATTTTTTTCCGTGACAGATCATCTTAAAGTTTTTCCTTTCTTCTCGTCTTTTCAATTCTTTGTCTACTTCCTCGATTTTTTTCTTCCCACTTCTTAACAGTGTCACTATCTTTAGCATTTCTTTTTTTTTTTTTTTTTACTTTCCCTACGTGCATAACATTCAGATTACATCGCACTCCTCACGGGGCTGCCTCTTTTAAGCTAAACGTATTAATGTTTTATTTTCAAGTTTATATTCTGTTGATGCTGAACGCTCTGAAACGCTTACGGTGAGAACATAAATGTGATCAAAATTTTTCCGTAATTATATGAAATCTGAACAGAATGATTCCGAAACTCTATCCATATTTCACGTTTTATGTCGTCTCTATAGCTTTTCCTTTCCTTTTTCCTTTCTTTTTTAAATTTCTTGCTTCGATTTCTTCCTGTATTTGCCGAAGGCAAACAAGTATTTCCTAGTTTCACCTGTTACGCGTTACCATTTACTTTTATTTAGCTACTGTTCTACTGTCAAATACCGGTCTAAAAATCTTTTGTTTTTTTTTAAAATGTTTCAACTTCCTCTTTTCCTCCTCATTTATTTTGATTATAGTTGTGTAACAGCATCCTTTCTGCCGTAGTTCGTTATTTAACAGAGTTTGAACAGATTTCCTAATGGTCGGAACATGCAGTAGGTCTAAGACGTTCGGGAAGCTTTACATCTTTGCCATTCGATGAGAAATGGGACCTTAGCTTGAAATAAGACATCTGTCATCAGTTAGACATTTTTTGAATGTTCCAAATGATGTGAAAAGAATACTAACTAAAACAGATTCAGAAACGGTTATAAAATTTTCGTAGGAACTTAACATTTTCTTAACAGCATTACGCATGCATTCGTGCATATCAGAGTTATTTTAGCTCGATGGGTATTCCGCCACAAAAAAATAATTCTACGAACTGGCTACATTTCTGTTGTGGTGTTTTGGAAAAAACCATGTTTACCCTTACACACAATCTGTTACAGTTTCAAACCCCGTATGCGCAGCAATCTGAATAGTTTCAGAGATATCCCTTTCAAATTTTCAGAGATATACCTTTCAGATCTGTCGGTAGACTACACCCACAATTACTGCAACAACCAGAAAATAACTCTTCCAGCAGATCACATCGATCCCACCAGTGCAGTAATATTTGCTACCATAAGGACTGCTGATAAATGTAAATAATTTCTTAGACTCTCCGGGCGATTTGTTGTCATCTTGTAGAATCGCGTGCACTGTCGGTGGTCGGCATCTTTCCAACACATTTCGACGTCGTAACTGCCATCAGGTGTTTTCCTGATGAAGATGCAGAGATACGACGTCGAAACATCGTGTTGGGAAGACTCGGACAATCAGGTGTACATCCGATTCTACGTGATGATTGATGGTAAACTTTACGATGGCCTTTGAGAGCACTACAGCACTAGTACTGTAATCAGTTGCGTCAATAAGTGGACTAATCGCAAGAAGCTATTACCACCACCATCACCACCATCATCATTTGCCAATAAGTTGTTGTGACAAATACGGTTCTTCTCTGTTTAACTTCGCCCTTGCCCCACTTTTTTAAATTCCATTCCAGGTTCTGCTGGCTTATTCGTCTGCAGACAGGGTCCACACAACTCGCTGTTGGTCGTCCTTGGCTTCTTTCCACTTCCATATACAGGGTGTCCCGAAACTTTAGGGTCACAATTATGCAGACTGTAGACTGTCACAATCTGATTATTATAAGCTCAAGAAACCAACGTTTGGAAGTGAATAGGCGATAAGACACACTGAACAAGCAGTGCTCGTGGACCAAGCGATTATTTGCTGCCACGCCGTTCGGTCGGTTACCTCATGTTAATTAGAGATATGCCTAGACAGTGACTGTACGCTGTGCATCTCCTTGTCCGCGAGAAATTGTGATTTCAACGGGACAGTCTAGCACCGTACCACTTCATTAGAAATGTATGTGAATTCCTGAACTACAGATACACTCATCGTTGGATTGGAAGTGGAGATCCTATCGTGTCTCACTGCCGCAGCGATTATCGGATCTCACTGCTATAGACTTCTTATCTTATGGCGTTACGTGAAGTTGTTGGTTCATGGATACTCGCTGAAACTGAAGAGGAAACGTCATTATTGGATCCTTGCTGTGTCACTGCACAACAGGTAACATACGAGGTGTGGCTAGAAAAAAAACGGACTAGTGCTGGTGAAACAATAAAACGAATTCAATAAGGCTGAAAGTCGCGTGGCCTGTCACGTGACTCTCGCTCCGCCTACTGCTCGAGTTACATCTGCCTCCTGCACTCAGTCTGCCCGTGGCGTCTGTTTTAAGTAGTTGACGTTTTGTCTGTGCGTCGGAAAATGTTGAGTGTACAGAAAGAACAGCGTGTTAACATCAAATTTTGTTTCAAACTAGGAAAATCTGCAAGTGAAACGTTTGTAATGTTACAACAAGTGTACGGCGATGATTGTTTATCGCGAACACAAGTGTTTGACTGGTTTAAACGATTTAAAGATGGCCGCGAAGACACCAGTGATGACACTCGCACTGGCAGACCATTGTCAGCAAAAACTGATGCAAACATTGAAAAAATCGGTAAACTTGTTCGACAAGATCGCCGTTTAACAATCAGAGCAGTGTCTGAGTTAACAGGAGTTGACAAGGAAAGTGTTAGGCAGATTCTTCATGAAAGTTTCAACATGAACAAAGTGTGTTCAAAAATGGTTCCAAAGTGTCTCACAATTGAACAGAAGGAACGCCGAAGAATGATTTGTTCTGACATCCTGGAAAACATTGAAAGTGATCCCACCTTCTTACAAAATGTTATTACTTGCGATGAATCGTGGTTTTTTACTTACGATCCCGAAACTAAACGCCAATCGATGCATTAGAAAACTCCTGGTTCTCCACGACAAAAAAAAAGCACGAATGTCAAAATCGAAATTCAAGGCAATGATGATTTTTTTTTTGACATCCAAGGGATTGTGCACATTGATTGGGTACCAGAGGGTCAAACAGTGAATCAGCATTACTACATTAGCGTCCTGGCTACCCTACGTGAGCGAGTACAAAAAAAACGGAACGATTTGTGGAGAAAAAAGTCACGGATCCTTCACCAAGACAATGCCCCAGCTCACAGTGCGTTGTCAGTGAAGACGTTTTTGGCAAAACACAACATTCCCATCTTAGATCATCCACCCTAGTCACCTGATTTGGCCCCCTGTGACTTTTTTCTTTTCCCTAAAGTCAAGTCAGCTTTGAAAGGAACTAGATTTGAGACTGTTGAAGCAGTAAAAGAAAAAGCGACGGAAGTAATGTATGGACTTACCGAAAATGATCTGCAGCATTGCTATGAACAGTGGAAAATTCGCATGGAGCGGTGTAGAGACCGAGGAGGAGAGTACATTGAAGGAGATAACATGAAATTGTAAATAATTGTAAATAAATGTTTTTTCCAGCATCAGTCCGGTTTTTTTCTAGCCGCACCTCGTAAGTATTCGAGAGTGTGAAGCCGAATTTTTACTTCTTTGAAATGAATAGACTGAGACTGGCGGTCGAAAGTTTGAGCAGCTGCTTTGAGCTCTATCATGTATAGACTGATGACGTCAGTAAAGAAAGCCAAATACTCATTTTTTCCCAGAGGTTGAAAATATCGCTTTTATTTAGGACACGACCGGTTTCGGCCTCTTATAAGCCGATCTTCAGGTGTCGTACTGAAAATAGCAAGAGACGGGAGATAATTTCTACACGCAGCAATAGACGTGAAAAAAAGATTGCACAAAAAAGTTTTTAAAAAACACCGGTCGTGCCAGGTGCTGTAAAGCCTTATTTTAAAACCACCGGTAGGGTTGTTGTTGTGGTCTTCAGTCCTGAGACTGGTTTGATGCAGCTCTCCATGCTACTCTATCCTGTGCAAGCTTCTTCATCTCCCAGTACCTACTGCAACCTACATCATTCTGAATCTGCTTAGTGTATTCATCTCTTGGGCTCCCTCTACGATTTTTACCCTCCACGCTGCCCTCCAATGCTACATTTGTGATCCCTTGATGCCTCAAAACATGTCCTACCAACCGATCCCTTCTTCTAGTCAAGTTGTGCCACAAACTTCTCTCCTCCCCAATCCTATTCAATACCTCCTCATTAGTTACGTTATCTACCCACCTTATCTTCAGCATTCTTCTGTAGCATCACATTTCGAAAGCTTCTATTCTATTCTTGTCCAAACTATTTATCGTCCATGTTTCACTTCCATACATGGCTACACTCCATACAAATACTTTGAGAAACGACTTCCTGACACTTAAATCTATACTCGATGTTAACAAATTTCTCTTCTTCAGAAACGATTCCATTGCCATTGCCAGTCTACATTTTATATCCTCTCTACTTCGACCATCATCAGTTATTTTACTCCCTAAATAGCAAAACTCCTTTACTACTTTAAGTGTCTCATTTCCTAATCTAATCCCCTAGCATCACCCGATTTAATTTGACTGCATTCCATTATCCTCGTTTTGCTTTTGTTGATGTTCATCTTATATCCTCCTTTCAAGACACTGTCCATTCCGTTCAACTGCTCTTCAAAGTCCTTTGCGTCTCTGACAGAATTACAATGTCATCGGCGAACCTCAAAGTTTTTACTTCTTCTCCATGAATTTTAATACCTACTCCGAATTTTTCTTTTGTTTCCTTTACTGCTTGCTCAATATACAGATTGAATAACATCGGGAGAGGCTACAACCCTGTCTCAATCCTTTCCCAACCACTGCTTCCCTTTCATGCCCCTCGACTCTTATAACTGCCATCTGGTTTCGCTCCTTGTATTTTACCCCTGCCACCTTCAGAATTTGAAAGAGAGTATTCCAGTTAACGTTGTCAAAAGCTTTCTCTAAGTCTACAAATGCTAGAAACGTAGGTTTGCCTTTTCTTAATCTTTCTTCTAAGATAAGTCGTAAGGTTAGTATTGCCTCACGTGTTCCAACATTTCTACGGAATCCAAACTGATCTTCCCCGAGGTCGGCTTCTACCAGTTTTTCCATTCGTCTGTAAAGAATTCGCGTTAGTATTTTGCAGCTGTGACTTATTAAACTGATAGTTCGGTAATTTTCACATCTGTCAACACCTGCTTTCTTTGGGATTGGAATTATTATATTCTTCTTGAAGTCTGTGGGTATTTCGCTTCTCTCAAACATCTTGCTCACCAGATGGTAGAGTTTTGTCATGACTGGCTCTCCCAAGGCCATCAGTAGTTCTAATGGAATGTTGTCTACTCCCGGGGCCTTGTTTCGACTCAGGTCTTTCAGTGCTCTGTCAAACTCTTCACGCAGTATCTTATCTCCCATTTCGTCTTCCTCTACATCCTCTTCCATTTGCATAATATTGTCCTCAAGTACATGGCCCTTGTATAGACCCTCTATATACTCCTTCCACCTTTCTGCCTTCTCTTCTTTGCTTAGAACTGGGTTGCCATCTGAGCTCTTGATATTCATACAAGTGGTTCTCTTCTCTCCAAAGGTCTCTTTAATTTTCCTGTAGGCAGTATCTATCTTACCGGTAGGGTCAGGTGCTGTAAAACCTGAGTCAACGCCAAAATGACATAGGACAGTACTACGGACGACTGCCTGGGTAAAAAAATGGTTCAAATGGCTCTGAGCAATATGGGACTTAACATGTATGGTCATCAGTCCCCGAGAACTTAGAACTACTTAAACCTCACTAACCTAAGGACATCACACACATCCATGCCCGAGGCAAGATTGGAACCTCCGACCGTAGCGGTCGCGCGGTTTCAGACAGGAGCGCCTAGAACCGGTCGGCCACTCCGGCCGGCTGCCTGGGTAAAGATATATGCCAAGAATAGTAGGACACTTACACTTGGTGCTGTGACTCCGAGCGCCGTGGTGGGCGAGTGCAAGACGCGGCGTGCTAGCAGCGAGCACAGAGCATGGAGTAGCGTACGCGAAGGAGGACGCAAACTGGTAAACCAGAGTGGCAAAAGTACTGCCATCTGTTGACCAGGAGAAGTACGCGGGGTCACTAATCCGGCCGATCACAATTTGGATTAGTGATTTACATTTAAAATGAAAAGTGGTAAAAGGGAAACTTTTTAGGCCAAAGGGGAAAAAGAATTACAGGATTTAGTGGACACCATTGGACCTAACGGAAAAAAATATGTAATGAAAATTAACACAAATAAAACAAAAGTATTGGCACTAGGAGGAAATAAGGAAATAAAAATTATGCTGAATAGAGAAACACTAGAACAGGTGCAAAATTTTTAATATCTTGGAAGCAGGATAGACACCGACTGGAAGTGCACCACAGAAATTAAAACAAGGATAGCAATGGCAAAAGAGGCGTTTTATAAGAAAAGGAGAATCTTCTGCAGCGGTCTGGACAGAGAACTCAGAAGGAGACTCATAAAATGTCTTGTATGGAGTGTTCTTCTATATGGCGCTGAAACATGGACTATGAGGAAGAAAGACGGAGAAAGGCAGGAGGCTTTTGAGATCTGGACATGGCGGAGGATGGAAAGAATAAGTTGGATGGACGGAGTAAAAAATGAAGAGGTACTGAGAAGAGTGGGAGAGAAAAGACAGTTACTAGATGTAATAAAGAGAAGAAAATGAAATTGGATTGGGCGTATATTAAGAAAGAATGACGGACTGATAAAAACAGTTTTAGAAGGTTATGTAGAAGGGAAAGGAAGCGAGGAAGGAAGAGATTCCAGATACTGGATCACATAATGGACGGTACAACATACAGCAGCCTTAAGAAGGAAGCAATGGATCGCAGAAAATGGAGAGTCAAAGGACCTGCTAATATAGCAGATAACTTATGATGATGATAGGCCTATAGAAAATTACATGAAAAACGTTAAAAGTGCATAATGCGTGGCTAAGAAACATGTTAAGCAGGGCACGCATATCCATATGATGTGACGCAACGTGCTCTTCGTGATGTACAAGAACTGCCTAGTCCACCAAGACCACCAGATCTCTCGCCAATTGAGCGCGGGTGGACCGTCATGGAGCGGCAACTTGATCGTTCTTCAGGGTGTGCATAAATCATCGCCGGAATGCAAGAGATGCTTGGGCCAATCTGTCATAGGGTGCCATTCGCAACTTTTATGCTCGTTTGCATGTGCGAATACACGCTTTCATTGCAACCAGACGGGGGTATATTGTATAGTGATGCGACTGTTTGGGCACACTTCAACAGTGACGTGTTTGTTTCATTTGGTCTGAATTTATCATATACTCCTACTGTGATTGACTGCCTGTCAGATCACTTGTCAGTATACCGAGCGAGGTGGCGCAGTGGTTAGCACACTGGACAAGCATTCGGGAGGACGACGGTTCAATCCCGTCTCCGGCCATCCTGATTTAGGTTTTCCGTGATTTCCCTAAATCGTTTCAGGCAAATGCCGGGATGGTTCCTTTGAAAGGGCACGGCCGATTTCCTTCCCAATCCTTCCTTAACCCGAGCTTGTGCTCCGTCTCTAATGACCTCGTTGTCGACGGGACGTTAAACACTAACCACCACCACCACTAACCACCATCACCACTTGTCAGTACAATGGCCTTGTCATTGACGGTGTTTCATGTCTTTTCGGCAGCATCGCACACCTCCTAACTTGAAAGGTGCACAGCGTGTAAGCAAGAACATCGACTTCCATCTGTTTGGTCAACTAAAGACGGCGTGAAATGTACCCGAAGGCTCTCCCCAAGCTACCAAACACGTGATTACGAAATATCCGAACAGGTATGCAAATGAACAGGTACGAAATGGACTTTTCGTATTAGCTAAACACCAAAACGTCAAACGTCAGAAGCAAACGCAACGTTCGATGTATTTCGCGGTAGCGTCAGAAACCCACCCCTGCTCACGATGTAGCCTGGCAGACAGCGCCTGTGGCTCTGTGCGGCTGCTCGTACATGTCGCAGTCGTGCGCGGGGCGGTCCAAAACTGTTACGAAGGGCAGGGAGACTTGCTCAGTTCGGAGACGGCGGCTGACCCGCTACAGGAGAAGAGGAAAGTAATGCGTGACATTAGAGGAACTGATCCGACATGGTTAGAGTATGCGATGTGCTATCAGTAGTATCAGTCACATTCTCCAAGTACACTACTGGCCATTAAAATTGTTACACCAAGAAGAAACGCAGATGATAAACGGCTATTCATTGGACAAATATATTATACTAGAACTGACACGTGATTACATTTTCATGCAATTTGGGTGCATAGATCCTGAGTAATCAGTACCCAGAACAACCACCTCTGGCCTAATAACGGCCTAGATACGCCTTGGCATTGAGTCAAACAGAGCTTGGATGGCGTGTACAGGTACAGCTGCCCATGCAGCTTCAACACGATACCACAGTTCATCAAGAGTAGTGACTGGCGTATTGTGACGAGCCAGTTGCTCGGCCACCATTGACCAGACGTTTTCAATTGGTGAGAGATCTGGAGAATGTGCTGGCCAGGGCAGTAGTCGGACATTTCCTGTGTCCAGAAAGGCCCGTACAGGACCTGCAACATGCGGTCGTGCATTATCCTGCTGAAATGTAGGATTTCGCAGGGATCGAATGAAGGGTAGAGCCACGGGTCGTATCTAAAATGAAACATCCACTGTTCAAAGTGCCGTAAATCCAAACAAGAGGTGACCGAGACGTGTAACCACTGGCACCCCATACCATCACGCCCGGTGATACGCCAGTATGGCGATGACGAATACACGCTTCCAATGTCGCCAAACACGGATGCGACCATCAGGATGCTGTAAACAGAACCTGGATTCATCCGAAAAATAACGTTTTGCCATTCGTGCACCCAGGTTCGTCGTTGAGTACACCATCGCAGGCGCTCCTGTCTGTGAGGCAGCGTCAAGGGTAACCGCAGCCATGGTCTCCAAGCTGATAGTCCATGCTGCTGCAAACGTCGTCAGACTGTTCGTGCAGATGGTTGTTGTCTTCCAACGTCCCCATCTGTTGACTCAAGGATCGAGACATGGCTGCACGTTCCGTTACAGCCATGCGGATAAGATGCCTGTCATCTCGACTGCCAGTGATACGAGGCCGTTGGAATCCAGCACGGCGTTCCGTATTACCCTCCTGAACCCACCGCTTCGATATTCTACTAACAGTCATTAGATCTCGACCAACGCGGGCAGCAATGTCGCGATACGATAAACCGAAATTGCGATAGGCTACGATCCGACCTTTATCAATGTCGGAAACGTGATGGTACGCATTTCTCCTCCTTACACTAGGCATCACAACAACTTTCCACCAGGCGACGCCGGTCAACTGCTGTTTGTGTATGAGAAATCGGTTGGAAACTTCCCTCATGTCAGCACGTTGTAGGTGTCGCCACCGGCGCCAACCTTGTGTGAATGCTTTGAAAAGCTAATCATTTCCATATCACAGCATCCTCTTCCTTTCGGTTAAATTTCGCGTGTGTAGCACGTCATCTTCGTGGTTTGGCAATTTTAATGGCCAGTAGTGTACTTCGCGTGAGTGGAACAGGAAAGAAATAAAATGGTTCTGGCATATTGCGTACCCTCTGCAGAACACAGTGCGGTCGCTTGATTATTGGAAAAGGACAACCAGGAAACGACAAAAGGTCGGCCAGTCTTATACATGTATCACCGTGCCGTCGAAGCAACGTTTCTTATGACATTCTACAGTGTTCTGAGCTCCCTATTTTCTGAAACTGGGAAGAAAACGGTATGAAGATTAGTATTTAATGTCCCGTCCACTACGAGGCCATTAGAAACGGAACACGAGCTCGGACCGGGAAAGGAAATCAGCAGCGTCGTTTTCAAACGAACCGTCCCGGACTTCCCCTTAAGCGATTTGGGGGAAACCGCGGAAAATCTGAACCTGGATGCTAGTATGAGGAACTGTACCGTGGCTCTGCGGAGTCCGTGTTCATCGCCGTGACTACTGCACATCTCGCTCTTACGGCTTCCTGTTGTAAGAGCGAAGCCCATTCAACTGCAGTGGTAGTTAACGTCGTGTGATGTGAGTCCACGGCCTCTATAATTTCTGTAACTGACGTTATGTTCACTTTTAGCTGTGACTAATTTATTGAGCAATAAATCAGTTACAGTTACAAGCGAACGTGATGTCATTCCAGCGGTAGCTGCTAACAACACAGGCATTGTCTGTCAGGGTATATATAGTCCGCTTTCAACTGTCAGGGAGCGTACCTTCCGAAAAGAGAGAAAAATGACATTTTACTTACTAGACATGTCTCACAATTCGACTGTGACTTTAGAATTAAAGAATTAGAGCTCAAACGAAGGTTTACCATCGTTCGTTAATCCTGCAGACCACTCTCGATTGACTGGTTGACTTTTTATTGATGTTCAGGCCTTTGGCGATACGACCATCTTCTGTATTCACATTGACATAAGAGACGCGCTGGAAATAACAAGTTTAATTAAGAAATAGTGATTATTTAAATCTATTTTTCACGTTAATAACAGAATATTGTAGCTGATATATCATATCATAACCGCTACAATCATAATTTCTACAAAATGATTCACATTCATTGTGTTTGCATCATTTGCCCCGTATTTCCTCAGGTGCTATTTCTGAACAGTTACTAAATGTATAAATTACTTCTGTTGAGATTTTTTATCAATATGTCATAGTTGGTGCTTGTGATCCCATAAGAGTGCTGCTGGACACAGAGAAAGGTCAATTTTCTTTTATTATTAGGTTCTTTATTAGTTCCTCTTAAGGGGCTCCGGAACGCCCTATACTTGCAATGTTAAAATAACGCTTATAAATTACATCTTTCCTCACAAAGTATTTGAGGTAGGAAGTTGAACTTTTTACAGATTATTTATTGGAATATGGGCTACAACTTAACACAGGGATTTTACAAAATTTTAGTTCAGTTATTAAAGATGATTTTTTTTCAATTGTAATGAAAATTCACAACATTTTTTTGCAATTTTTTATTTATATATTAAAAAATATACAGTTTTTTGGAAAAAGGCTGTGTTAAATTATGCAGAAGGTACTGTGTAACATTTACTGAAAGTTTGAAACAAATATGTTTGGAAGATCCTTAGAAAACATGTAATTAGTATGAGAAAATAAAAGTTTTGGGAATCGAGCGACAAAGATTGGATTAACTTTTTAGTGCATTCCAGGTCCATAGGATGGATTATCTTCATCCTCTGCAAACTCCTCCTCCAGCTTCCTCTTGTTCCTCCTCCTGTTTACTCTTGCTTGTATTTCTAGACTCTTTACAGCCCTGTCTGCAGCCTGAAGGCGTTCCTTGTCTAAAGCAAGCATCGCTCGTACCATGTTAGAACCTATCTTCATTCCCATATTTCTAAATACCTTTGGCTTTCCAACATTTCTCCTTTTCTTAAAAGCCTTCAGAGGATTTCTAATAACTTTACTTTTACTCATTATTATACTTCAACAAAACAGAGACTCAAGAAACAGAATTAATTACGAATATTTTCGAGATAACGACAGAGTAAACGAACATGAAACAATCGACAATCACACCAGCGATATATATTGAACCATCACAGGTTAGCCACCACACATACTGTATCTCACATCACTAAAATGTACCTGATGAACACGGACGTTAATAATAACACCATTTGACAGCAATTTAACAGCGCCACAGTGGGTCACGGCCATGTAGAACACATTTCAAAAAAAGATTTAAAAATAGTTGTAGTCTTCGGAATTGAATAAATTATATATCTATTAAAAGGTAATAGTCTGCAGATTCAGAAAACGCAAAAAAGTAAAAATTGAACTTTTCATGATTTTGAGCCTTTCCGGAGCCCCTTAACTGAAATTCTTAACAGAGAGCGGGCAGACAGGTACTAGTCTAGTTCGGCAACTGCTTCTTTTCGGTGCTCACAAGAGGATGTTTCGGAAAGCCCAACGCGGTGCAGATGACACTGGAAATTCCCGTAGTTTAGTCGCATCAGTTTTAAACCGGAGATGCTTCTTGTGCTGGAGTTGGTGTTGTGGAACCAAGGTCTCGATGGGATCATGTCTTGAACTGCTACATACTTACTGTGCTTCAATTGCCCTGATAAGTTGCACTATACTTGCCAAAGGAATTTAGCGTAGGGTTTAATGACACTATAAAATTCTGTATTTGATATTTTTTTATTTAAAGGTATGCCTGTTAAAACTGCTACCTTTACAAGTAGGTCTGCTTCTTCGTTGTATCTGATTCCCCAGTGTCCTCTCGCCTGTTTCTAAGAGGTTTCCTTTCCTGTTACAATGAATGCGCTGCTCTGCTCTGTTGATGGTACAGTTTATAAGCTCTAGCTTTTCGTAGTCGTTTACTTGAATGCACACAGAATCAGTGATCATAAAAAAGTTTTGGATGCTATGTCCGTAGTGTACTGCTGTCTCTCGTCTTTTAAACCATTGGCGCTGGTGTGCCGCCGGCCGGTGTGGCCGAGCGGTTCTAGGCGCTTCAGTCTGGAACCGCGCGACCGCTACGGTCGCAGGTTCGAATCCTGCCTCGTGCATGGATGTGTGTGATGTCCTTAGGTTAGGTAGGATTAAGTAGTTCCAAGTCCTACGGGACTGGTGACGTCAGATGTTAAGTCCCATAGTGCTCAGAGCCATTTTGAGCGGAACACTGGGTGTGAAACATCAGCTTAAGCGTGTAATGGGCCTTAGGAAGTTCTTAACGGTCGTCAGCGTTTTTGGATTTGACAGTTAAGTGCTAGGTGCACCTTACGAGTATTATAAATTACGGCTGCAAGAGTAATTGGCTCGGACCGCTGTTTGCCTACCACTGCCTCGATCTGCCTACGTGGGGTGCAGGGTTTTCAAGAACCTCATCATTGCTCCCTATTTTATTGGTGGCGCTCTAAATAGCCACATGTATCTACAGTTCCTTACAGACACTCCGCGCCAGTCACTGGGAGACATTCTGCTGAACATAAGGGTAATCCATGTCTCTTGTGCAAGAGAAAATTTGGAGGTCGTTAGATCGCTAGTAAACGCAAAATAGCCTGCACGATCGCAGTACTTCACAACCCTTGTAGAGAAAGTTAAAACAAGAGGTCTACTACAATCTCCGGTGACTCCCGAAGGCACGAAATACCGTCTGTGCTGCGGTAAGTCCAAATGAAATTGAGTGTTTGTTATTGTCTGTTCGAAATCGCTTTATAACACGTATCAACGCAGAACACAAACATTTTGAGCCCTTGATATCACAGAGATAATAATAATAATAATAATAATAGGAACTGTATCTGAGCTACATATTCACTTACATTTGTTAGATTAGAAAAGATGTTGGTCGGACATTTTGTCCGGGCGGCGAGACGGTGGTTTGCGACTCCGTTATCTCGTTACTATCTGATAAAAAGATATGTGCGTTCTGTGGCTGAAGTCCTTTACGAAGCTTCTTTCCGGTGATACAGGAAGAAGTTTGTAGTTCCATTACATAAATAAAGTTGATGTTATAATTCGACAGCTGTGAAAGCTATAAAATTACTTGGGCGCTTCGGGAAAAAAAATGCCACATTGACAGTTATAGCTCACAGAAAACGCACGTCGATGCATTTAGTCGTTCTGGGTGTAGTTTGGGTGGCGTGTCTTAGCTGCCCCATCCTGTGGATGTAGATAAACATTTTCTTGGTACCATGGTTCAGTAAGAAGAAATAAGAGTCAGAAGGTGGATTAAAAAATAGAACAATGGTAGTGGAATGAGTCGAATTAAATTAGTTGCTGGTGAGTCAATAGCATGTGAGACACTAAAAGAAATCGATGGTTTTTTATATTTGGGCAGTAATATAACTGGTGACGACCGAAGTAGAGACGATGTATAATGTAAACAAGCAACAGCAGGAAAAGCATTTCTGAAAACGATAAATTTGTTAAAATCGTATACATATTTCGATATTGGGATTTCTTTTATGTCTTTGTGTGGAGCGTAGCCTTGTACGAAGATGAAACGTGGAAAATAGCGGACTTTGAAATCTGGTAATACTGAAGATTGGATGGGTAGATCGAATAACTAATGAGTAGGGCCCGGATTTTAATTACCTAAAAAACAGTGAAATATGCTAGCATTTATTACCTAAAATGTACATAAATATGACCTTAAAAATAAAATATGACTTAATAGAAGTTTATTTAAAGCATTCTTGGTTGTTTAATTTTTTATTCACCATAAAGTAATACAAAATTCACTTCTCAAAGTATTGTAAGTATAGTTCTTTCTTTCTGTAGGGTTTGTGGCTAATTTGCACCTATTTTTTGAATGTCTGAATGTTTTATTTTCTAAACATAAAGCACAGTGAAAAGATCATCGCCGTCCGCGGTGGTCTCGCGGTTCTAGGCGCGCAGTCCGGAAGCGCGCGATTGCTACGGTCGCAGGTTCGAATCCTGCCTCGGGCATGGATGTGTGTGATGTCCTTAGGTTAGTTAGGTTTAAGTAGTTCTAAGTTCTAGGGGACTGATGACCACAGCTGTTAAGTCCCATAGTGCTCATTTTTTGAAAAGATCATCTATCGAAATAGTAAACTTGATTCATCGCTATCAAGCTCACAGAAGATTGTCTTTATTTGGGTGTAGTTGGTGCAGTAATACTCAGCAGCATTAAGCTAAGAACCCCATCGTGTAAGAACAAGTTTAAGTGGGAGGGGCGTTGAAGGTGTTTGTTCCTTGAATTTCTGCACCCATAGCGGATCCTTCACATAGATTTTCTTGCCACAGGAAATTAATTTGTCCACGTCAGGGTAATTTGATCACACCTCTACGGCAACTCTGTGCAACGCATGTACAAGGCAAGTGGCGTACACCATACTGGGGTAGAGAATCTGAAGCCCTTTGGATGCTTTAGCCATATATGAAGCACCATCTGTTACAAGCAGCAAAACATTGTCTCTTTTCATACCATTCAGCCACAGTAGCTTCAGAGAGTTGTCAAACAAAATAGCAATCGTCGAATTGTTTACTCTATCGACAGCTTCACACGTTAGTAGGAACATATCTCCAGGGCCATCAACTTTCAGAACACCATCAACAACATTTGCAATATATCGCCCACTAATATCCGTAGTTTCATCTATCGACAACCAGATCTTTTGCTCAGCACTAGTAATTCGTTTATTGTTGAGCACATAATTATAGCATACGGATAAATAGTTCTTTCTCAGTGTAGATTCATCTGGAACTGGATGTGTTGTGTACTTCTCCAAGAAGCGTCTGAAGCGTGGATTCTTCAGCTTTTCCAATGTTGCAGAATGATTGCACTGTTGACGATTGACCTATCTGTTCAAATAACAGCGTTTGCCTGCTGTTATTTTCAGCACTTCGTTTCACACAGCTGCTGTGTTTAGCGGTATTACAGTGTTGTTGCACATTAAAGCGCTTTCCTGTACTAACTTTAACTTCACACAGTTTACAAAATAATATTTTGCCATCAGTACTAAAGAACTTCTCTCCAAATTCTCGAACATATCCTCGCAACTTTACGCTGCCGGAGCGCTTTGCTTTAGGCATGTTGAACAAGACAAAGGCTGTATTCAAACTGGTTACTGGGAAAACCTGTGCGACTACGATGATTATTACGGCAGAAGCCGCCTTTGTTGGCTCTGAGACTGTCGACTCTGCGCAACAATGTTTTATGTTCGCGAAACGACCGTTGTGGTATATCGATTTTCTGCTACAGTCCTGAGAAATAAAGCTGTGTACTAATTTATCTGTTTATCTTTCATAATAGCACGTTAAATATTGTCTCCTGAGCAACATATTTATTTTCTTATTCGTGTGTCCCGTAAGGTACGAGAAAAACGGTATATCTATCTTGGCAAAAGTGACGGAAATATGACCTATTATATTCAAAGTTAGCCGCAATATGATCTATTGCTAAACTTTGTTGAAGTATGACTTTATATGCACAATCAAAATACATTTTTCGACACTAAAATGCCTAGATTTGTGTATAAATTGTTCTAAAATTCGCCCTACAGTTCAGAAAAAATATGACTTGTCATTAAAATCCGGGCCAGAATAGTGAGGTACTGAACCGAGTTAGGGAAAAAAGAAATTTGTGGCACAACTTTAGTTACAGTAGTGAAATGTTGATAGGACACTTACTGACATACTGAGGCATCAAGGAATCGTCAGTCTGGTAATGGAAGGAAGTGTGTGTCTGAGGGGGGGGGGGGGGGGGGAGGAGTAAGAAGTGTAGAGGGAGACCAACAGACGAATACAATAAGGCCGGTATTACACTATCAAATTTCTTTGTCAAAGATTTGATCAAAGATGTGATCAAATATTCCGTAAAATATATTTGACAAAGATCTTTGACGTAGCGATAGAAGGGGTATTACGCTGTCATCATATGTTTCGTCAAAGTTCAAGATGGCTGACAACAACAACCTGTTATTAACCGCAGCAGTTGCATGTACCACAATTGCACTGTGTGCACATGCGGAATAGAAGCAGGGGAAAAAAAGGAAACATACCTGGGTGAAGCCGTGGGTTTTACGACGACACGATAAAAGCGTTCAACAAAACTTGTTACGTAAGCTTATAGTGCAGGACGTCAAGTCGTACATCAATTACTTAAGAATGGATGAGAATACATTTCTGTATGTGCTCAATGAAGTGTATTCTCATATCACAAAGTACAATATTCTCTTAAGAAGTGCTACATCTGCAGAAGAAAGGCTCACTGTAACACTCTGATTCCTTGCTACAGGAGAGGGTTATGTTAGGTTAGGTTAGGTCAGGTCTCCAATCTTCGTAATCTATTTTTGTATTCAGCGTGCCTCACGTTGTAAAGCGCCTCATCAGCTTCAGACATCTCTATTAATTTTGTAGTTCTCGGCAAACACCAATTGTATTTACCGGCAATCTTCTTGAAGTCTGAGGGTATTTCGCCTGTCTCATACATCATGCTCACCAGATGGTAGAGTTTCGTCAGGACTGGTTCTGCCAAGGCTGTCCGTAGTTCTAATGGAATGTTGTCTACTCCCGGGGCCTTGTTTCGACTCAGGTCTTTCAGTGCTCTGTCAAACTCTTCACGCAGTATTATATCTCCCATTTCATCTTCATCTACATCCTCTTCCATTTCCATAATATCGTCCCCAAGTACATTGCCCTTGTATGAAGATCAGTTTGGATTCCGTAGAAATGTTGGAACACGTGAGGCAATACTGACCCTACGACTTACCTTAGAATCTAGATTAAGGAAAGGCAAACCTACTTTTCTAGCATTTGTAGACTTAGAGAAAGCTTTTGACAATGTTGACTGGAATACTCTCTTTCAAATTCTAAAGGTGGCAGGGGTAAAATACAGGGAGCGAAAGGCTATTTACAATTTGTACAGAAACCAGATGGCAGTTATAAGAGTCGAGGGGCACGAAAGGGAAGCAGTGGTTGGGAAGGGAGTGAGACAGGGTTGTAGCCTCTCCCCGATGTTATTCAATCTGTATATTGAGCAAGCAGTAAAGGAAACAAAAGAAAAATTCGGAGTAGGTATTAAAATCCATGGAGAAGAAATTAAAACTTTAAGGTACGCCGATGACATTGTAATTCTGTCAGAGACAGCAAAGGACTTGGAAGAGCAGTTGAACGGAATGGATGGTGTCTTGAAGGGAGGATATAAGATGAACATCAACAAAAGCAAAACGAGGATAATGGAATGTAGTCGAATTAAGTCGGGTGATGCTGAGGGAATTAGATTAGGAAATGAGACACTTAAAGTAGTAAAGGAGTTTTGCTATTTGGGGAGAAAAATAGCTGATGATGGTCGTAATAGAGAGGGTATGAAATGTAGACTGGCAATGGCAAGGAAAGCGTTTCTGAAGAAGAGAAATTTGTTAACATCGAGTGTAGATTTAAGTGTCAGGAAGTCGTTTCTGAAAGTATTTGTATGGAGGTAGCCATGTATGGAAGTGAAACATGGACGATAAATAGTTTGGACAAGAAGAGAATAGAAGCTTTTGAAATGTGGTGCTGCAGAAGAATGCTGAAGATTAGATGGGTAGATCACACAACTAATGAGGAAGTATTGAATAGGATTGGGGAGAAGAGAAGTTTGTGGCACAACTTGACTAGAAGAAGGGATCGGTTGGTAGGACGTCTGTTGAGGCATCAAGGGATCACCAATTTAGTATTGGAGGGCAGCGTGAAGGGTAAATATCGTAGAGGGAGACCAAGAGATGAATACACTAAGCTGATTCAGAAGGACGTAGTTTGCAGTAAGTACTGGGAGATGAAGAAGCTTGCACAGGATAGAGTAGCATGGAGAGCTGCATCAAACCAGTCTCAGGAGTGAAGAACACAACAACAACAAGAACAACAGACGACAGAATGCAGCGATGCTAGCGCTCTATGTGGTAACATGTCACATTGCGGTAAACAGAAGACAAGCGACTTCTTTGATCAAATCTACAGCGAGGCCCTAGATCTGATCAAATATTGGACGACATTTGATAAAGTTCTCTATTACACCATCAAATATCTTCGACAAAGATAATGGACAAAGATATTTGACAAAGAAATTTGATTAATACCAGCCTAAGCAGGATATGGGCTGCAATAGTTATGCAGAGATGAAGACCCTTGCAGGAGACAGAGTAGCTTGGAGAGCTGCATCAAGCTATCTTCGAGCTTAAGACCATAACAAAGAGAACAACAACAACAACCAAAGATGTTGAGTATCAAGAAGTGAGTACAGTTTTTGGACGCCAGACCTCTGTGTCCGCCTATATACGCTACCGTAATGAATTAAAAGATACTGTTTTACACTGTGTGACATCTTTGATACTGCTAGTGTTTCGGGCTTATGTGGGCAACTCTTTAACTACGTCGAGTGTGGATGACCTATCGCTGCTGCATTGGTGGTGCAACAGGACGAGGTGTCGCTGTCGCAGTGTAGGACCCTCCGTAACGAGCGCTCAAAGAGAGAGAGAGAGAGAGAGAGAAAGGGGGGGGGATAGCAATCCAGAGATAGGCGCGAAGGAGCGTCCCTCTACGCAGAGCACCGTCCCGACACCCGGTCGCCCGCTTTCGCCGTGGCGGTGCGTCTGCGCCTGCCCGTGGCTTTCCCCGCATCTCTCTGGAGACACGCGGCCACACCACACCACACACCAGCCAGCCGCCGACATCGCTCTAATTAACTGCCGGCCCGGCCTCTCTATGCAAATACGGATCCAGGCAGCCCGCTGCCGTCTCCACACCTGCAGACCTACTCCAGCCTGTGATGCTAGACACACATTACTGGGTGTAGTACTTCACAGTGACCACCATTCCTACCAACTACGACGAAATTAGCTTCAGAAAACGCATTCGCAAATTACGAATACGGGACAACCACAGCTATACAATTTACTGGAAACAAATGACAATTAATACTGTGTACGTAGGCTGTTTAGGTTTTCTTATTGGTAATGCCACGTAGCGCTCTGTATGAAAATCACTGGCTGTGGTGTGTGCAGTCTGTGGCTAGTTTGCATTGTTGTCTGCCATTGTAGTGTTGGGCAGCTGGATGTTAACAGCGCGTAGCGTTGCGCAGTTGGAGGTGAGCCGCCAGCAGTGGTGGATGTGGGGAGAGAAATGGCGGAGTTTTAAATTTGTAAGACTGGATGTCATGAACTGTTATGTATATTGTGATTTTTCAACACTGTTAAGGTAAATAAATTGTTTGTTCTCTATCAAAATCTTTCATTTGCTAACTATGCCTATCAGTAGTTAGTGCCTTCAGTAGTTTGAATCTTTTATTTAGCTGGCAGTAGTGGCGCTCGCTGTATTGCAGTAGTTCGAGTAACGAAGATTTTTGGTGAGGTAAGTGATTTGTGAAAGGTATAGGTTAATGTTAGTCAGGGCCATTCTCCTGTAGGGATTTTTGAAAGTCAGATTGCGTTGCGCAAAAAAAATTGTATGTCACTTTAGTGAATGTTTGAGTACGTTCAGTTTTGCTCAGCTGTTTGAAAAGCAAATAATGTAAGAGGTTTATCAGCACAGTAATTCATAAATCTTTCGAAGGGGACGTTTCAACTGCATCGGGACTCGCATTTCCCTCTTTACATGAACGGTTGCGTCAATTTTTTCGGCTATCCGAGCATGCTTCACGGACAGTCCCAAGCTTCCATATGCCCCAGTTTCTGCTTCCCATAGTGCTCGCACTTTGATGTGATCCCTACACAGCAGAGACTTATTCAGTTTTCTTGTCAGATCGCCTTGGCTTTGGGATGAAGTAATTAGTGCAGTGCCTGCGGTTGACAGTGTCTATGAAGTTTCTTTGTACATGCATTGGTCTGCGCTAATGAATGAAATCAACTTTGCCAGTCGTCAAAATTACAAGTACTCGTATTTTCCCTTCCGTCTTTCGGTCGGAAGTATCGCTATGCCTCATTTCTACGGACGGGGGCACGTCGCGGTATTGACACAAAATCTCTCCGTCAGCACAAACCTAGGACCTTCGACTACTCACATACACGCCCGTCATATCATTCTTGCAGTTACGAGAGACGTATTGCAGCGCCGGCCGGTGTGGCCGAGCGGTTCTAGGCGCTTCAGTCTGGAACCGCGCGACCGCTACGGTCGCAGGTGCGAATCCTGCCTCTGGCATGGATGTGGCTGGTTAGTTAGGTTTAAGTAGTTCTAAGTTCTAGGGGCCTGATGACCTCAGAAGTCCCATAGTGCTCAGAGCCATTTGAACGTATTGCAGCAGTCACTTGTAAGCATTGAAAAAATAGAGATATACCGCAGAGATATACCGTTTCTGAAAGTATTTGTATGGAGTGTAGCCATGTATGGAAGTGAAACATGGACGATCAATAGTTTGGACAAGAAGAGAATAGAAGCTTTCGAAATGTGGTGCTACAGAAGCATGCTGAAGATTAGATGGGTAGATCACATAAATAATGAGGAGGTGTTGAATAGAATTGGGGAAAAGAGGAGTTTGTGGCACAACTTGACTAGAAGAAGAGATCGGTTGGTAGGACATGTTCTGAGGCATCAAGGTCTCACCAATTTAGTATTGGACGGCAGCGTGGAGGGTAAACATCGTAGAGGGAGACTAAGAGATGAATACACTAAGCAGATTCAGAAGGATGTAGGCTGCAGTAGGTATTTGGAGATGAAGAAGCTTGCACAGGATAGATTAGCATGGAGAGCTGCATCAAACCAGTCTCAGGACTGAAGACAACAACAACAACACCGCAGAGCAGCCACACCAACACGGGTGATGGACGTTCTAGCATAGAAAGAAAAAAATGGTTCTAATGGCTGTGAGCACTATGGGACTTAACTTCTGAGGTCATCAGTCCTCTAGAACTTAGATCTACTTAAACCTAACTAACCTAAGGACATCACACACATCCATGCCCGAGGCAGGATTCGAACCTGCGACCGTAGCGGTCGTGCGGTTCCAGACTGTAGCGCCTTTAACCGCTCGGCCACTCCGGCCGGCACTACCGTTAACAGCTGAGCAGCCCTGCATAACGCATATTACGATATCAAGGTAACTGAAGCGGTAGACATAATACCGGGTGATCAAAAAGTCAGGATAAATTTGAAAACTGAATAAATCACGGAATAATGTAGATAGAGAGGTACAAATTGGCACACATGCTTGGAATGACATGGGGTTTTATTAGAACCAAAAAATACAAAAGTTCAAAAAATTTCCGACAGATGACGCTTCTTCTGATCAGAATAGCAATAATTAGCATAACAAAGTAAGACAAAGCAAGGATGATTACAGGAAATGCTCAATATATCCACCATCATTCCTCAACAATAGCTGTATTCGAGGAATAATGTTGTGAACAGCACTGAAAAGCATGTCCGGAGTTATGGTGAGGCATTGGCGTCGGATGTTGTCTTTCAGCATTCCTAGAGATGTCGGTCGATCACGATACACTTGCGACTTCAGGTAACCCCAAAGCCAATAATCGCACGAACTGTGGTCTGGGGACCTGGGAGGCCGAGCATGACGAAAGTGGCGGCTGAGCACACGATCATCACCAAACGACGCGCGCAAGAGATCTTTCACGCGTCTAGCAATATGGGGTGGAGCGCCATCCTGCGTAAACATCGTACGTTCCAGCAGGTGTTTATCAGCCAGGCTGGGGATGATGCGATTCTGTAACATATCGGCGCACCTCTCACCCGTCACGGTAGCAGTTACAAAACCAGAATCACGCATTTCCTTGAAGAAAAAAGGCCCGATAACGGTAGATGTGGTAAATCCAACCCATACCGTGACTTTCTCGTCGTGCAATGGAGTTTCCATGACAGTTCTAGGATTTTTGATAGCCCAAACGGAACATTCCCCATTCTGATAATACATCTTCACTAAAAGCGCGTTTTCAGGTAATGTCAACATGCTGCGACTGCTGGCGCATCTGATTCTCTCATTACAGCTCCTTTTATACACGATTGTCATGCGCAGTCACTGATGTTTTGCTGTCCAGCGCCATCTGTCGGATATTTTGTGAACTTTTTTTTGTTCTAATAAAAACCCATGTCATTCCAAGCATGTGTGTCAATTTTTACCTCTCTATCTACATTATTCCGTGGTTTATTAAGTTTTCACATTTATACTGACTTTTTGATCACCCGGTATTTTTGCTGATGAGGCTCCTCACAACAGAGGAATTAGCCATTCTGGAATGAATCCCAGTTATCAATCTGGTATTAATACTGCATCCACTAAGAAAATGAAAAACGAAGATTGGCATGCTCCAGAATCAGGGGATAGGTTACACAGAAATGTACCCTCCGCTGCCAGTGCATGACTGGTATGACAACAACCGGAGCTTCAGTTATCACTGCTTCAAGAAACATCAGTGCCGCACTGGTTTTACTTAACCCCCGTTATGTGGATACCGTGAAGAGGAGGACACCCAAAATCCCCCCCCCCCCCCCCGCCGTCCTTCTGCAAATGCTCTGCGAACGCTGAACTTTACGCTGTACGCTGTCCATTGCAATGACGTTGTCAACGTAGCAACTTGGTCTTCCGCCTCTGATACGATGTTATCATTGAGAGTCACACAATGTTTTCTGAAATGATCAACAAGTCGTAAACTGTTAGATTGTACAGTACTAATAGTTATCAAGATAACAGCGCTATATCTTATCATGTGCCAATAAACAAATGAAAAATGTTTTCACTTATACTAAATGAACCCGTTTCGCACTAAGTACCACCAATTTGTCCCCGTTGCTCATGCACTTCGATGACTGCCTGTTTTCTTTTCTCTTCTTCGAAAAGTCTTACACGATAATATGTCACCAAAATTTTTCAGAAAATCTCTGCATTGTTGTTACACGGAATAAAATTACGGGAAAACGGCTTGGAATATGTAATGACGCAGTTCATTCAAGAGATTTACGTTTAAGATACACACTTCCACAACATAGGGCTACAGCATGAAGTAAACAAATGTGTAAATATACGTACAAACGACTTTGTTAACATTGGCAAAGAGAACTGTAATGGGCAAGCCAAAGAGATTATTATTCTTAAAAATGTAGCAGTCAGTTGTCTGTGGCTGACAGCCGTTGTGCGGCGAAGCGCACGTGGATTTTGTTGCGTACGTTATTGTGCTTGAAGGAAAGTACGTGAATTATTACGAATATAACGGCAGTTTGTTGAGATGCGGAAGCAGAGAATTATCACATTGTGTTATGTAATAGCAACTGCGACGACAGGACTGAGGGAGAAAACGTCGATCTGCCACTAAAATACACACGGCCACGGTAACAATCCAGATAAGTTCGACATCTTTCTGTAAAGTGCTACTTCCTTCGACATACGTTCATTAAAAGAATTTGACGAACTTGCTTTTGGTTAATAATTTATTCTACAACCTATCGTCGTAAAGCAGTAATAAATTTGACACTAAAATGGTATCACTTCACGGATATCATTTCGATAACATCTCAGTAGCCATTCCAGTAACGTAAGAGATTTGATTAGCTTCTCAGTATCTGCTGTATTAATATCAGTGTTGCTTAGTGCATGATTAATAGTGTTGTTTGCTTGACTTAGTGTGTGAATGGTTACTAGTACTACTATTATTTCGATGCAATATTGTCGTTATGTGATGCAGTTCATAGTATATTACGTCATTAGCAGTACAGACATCAGCTTTTTATAATTGGCAATATTTTCTTTGGTTTTGATTTTAATTTCGTATTTATGATCACACAGCAATAAAATATTATAACCGCGTGCACTTCAAAATTTCTGTCGCAGGGCTGCGTAGGGTGTCCACTGTTCAGGGCCAATTTTCTCAAATTGAAGAGGACAATTAAATAGCAAATGCTGACGTCCACGTTACAAATACCACAGTTACAATCTCCTCTTACTGCAGCCACCGGAAATGTGATATCATCTGGCACTGAGCGTGCGCAATTCTTCATGAATATGGAACGTACGCGTGGCAGTCTGCCATTTGTGTATCCTACCGTTCGCCGTTCAACTCGGGAGGGTTACAGAGGACTGCTGGTTTAAAGGCTCGTGCAAGGCTGTTATCTTCGAAGATGAGCCGGATTTAACTTGTAAAGATACAGCAGTCACGTATAGATTAGGTGAACAGCCCCTCATCCAACATTTTCCATCAATTTGAAGCTCATTGCCCTAGACTAGGGTGACCAAATTATTTTCGGTGAAAACCGGGACACATTCACCCGGGTGCCAACGGACACCTCATTCCACATGTACCCATGTTCCTTAATTTTAAATATTAGTGTTTTGTTGATACATTTTGTTAACCCGATTGTTGTTGTTGTTGTGGTCTTCAGTCCTGAGACTGGTTTGATGCAGCTCTCCATGTTACTCTATCCTGTGCAAGCTTCTTCATCTCCCAGTACCTACTGCAACCTACATCCTTCTGAATCTGCTTAGTGTATTGATCTCTTGGTCTCCCTCTACGATTTTTACCCTCCACGCTGCCCTCCAATGCTAAATTTGTGATCCCTTGATGCCTTAAAACATGTCCTACCAACCGATCCCTTCTTCTAGTCAAGTTGTGCCACAAACTTCTCCCCAATCCTATTCAATACCTCCTCATTAGTTACGTGATCTACCCACCTTATCTTCAGCATTCTTCTGTAGCACCACATTTCGAAAGCTTCTATTCTCTTCTTGTCCAAACTGGTTATCGTCCATGTTTCACTTCCATACATGGCTACACTCCATACAAATATTTTTAGAAACGACTTCCTGACACTTAAATCTATACTCGATGTTAACAAATTTCTCTTCTTCAGAAACGATTTCCTTGCCATTGCCAGTCTACATTTTATATCCTCTCTACTTCGACCATCATCAGTTATTTTACTCCCTAAATAGCAAAACTCCTTTACTACTTTAAGTGTCTCATTTCCTAATCTAATCCCCTCAGCATCACCCGATTTAATTTGACTACATTCCATTATCCTCGTTTTGCTTTTGTTGATGTTCATCTTATATCCTCCTTTCAAGACACTGTCCATTCCGTTCAACTGCTCTTCCAAGTCCTTTGCTGTCTCTGACAGAATTACAATGTCATCGGCGAACCTCAAAGTTTTTACTTCTTCTCCATGAATTTTAATACCTACTCCGAATTTTTCTTTTGTTTCCTTTACTGCTTGCTCAATATACAGATTGAATAACATCGGGGAGAGGCTACAACCCTGTCTCACTCCTTTCCCAACCACTGCTTCCCTTTCATGCCCCTCGACTCTTATAACTGCCATCTGGTTTCTGTACAAATTGTAAATAGCCTTTCGCTCCCTGTATTTTACCCCTGCCACCTTCAGAATTTGAAAGAGAGTATTCCAGTTAACGTTGTCAAAAGCTTTCTCTAAGTCTACAAATGCTAGAAATGTAGGTTTGCCTTTTCTTAATCTTTCTTCTAATATAAGTCGTAAGGTTAGTATTGCCTCTCGTGTTCCAACATTTCTACGGAATCCAAACTGATCTTCCCCGAGGTCCGCTTCTACCAGTTTTTCCATTCGTCTGTAAAGAATTCGCGTTAGTATTTTGCAGCTGTGACTTATTAAACTGATAGTTCGGTAATTTTCACATCTGTCAACACCTGCGTTCTTTGGTATTGGAATTATTATATTCTTCTTGAAGTCTGTGGGTATTTCGCCTGTCTCATACATCTTGCTCACCAGATGGTAGAGTTTTGTCATGACTGGCTCTCCCAAGGCCATCAGTAGTTCTAATGGAATGTTGTCTACTCCCGGGGCCTTGTTTCGACTCAGGTCTTTCAGTGCTCTGTCAAACTCTTCACGCAGTATCTTATCTCCCATTTCATCTTCATCTACATCCTCTTCCATTTCCATAATATTGTCCTCAAGTACATCACCCTTGTATAAACCCTCTATATACTCCTTCCACCGTTCTGCCTTCCCGTCTTTGCTTAGAACTGGGTTGCCATCTAGTACTGCCACAGTACTGCAGTAATAATGCCACTTATTATAACTAATAAGAGGATACAAAAGATTGATATACTCTAGATTATCTGTATAATTAATGGCATTTAATAAACGTATACAGTAATAAAGAAATGTATTACGATTTTACAAAATTTTACAGCCATTCAACTTTTAATCAATTAATATTAATATGAGCTTTAATATTAGTGAGCACTTGTAGATGGAATTGACTGTCCTTGGAGAAAAGGGTATTTTTCGCTGCCTCCAGCCTTCTTGATCATGTCTTTGTTCTTTGAGTCACAGTGATAAAACTCGGCACAATCCATTTGTAGTTGTACAGGATCTGCAGGATTGCTTAAAGACAGTCCACCTCCATTCTGTTTTCTTTTATCAGTCCACTGGATATTGATGAACGAAAATATTCTTTCCACATTGGCATTATGGGCTGGGATTGCAAATAAATACCTTGCAATTATTACCAACTCAGAGTAATGCTGAAGACAGTCACAGCTTTTAAAAAAAACTCACCCACTTCTCATGATATTCCAATGGTGTTTCTTTTTTCTCATCATTCCACTTGTGAAGACTTTCTTCAACAAAATTTGTCAGTATACGGAACTGATCAAAGAGAATGGAATCATCGATTTCAAACTCTTTACTCTTCAAATAAGAAACTGTCTCTTCAACACTTTCCCATTTTGGCATTCTTCAGTAACATCCAATCAAACACCGGCGATGAGGGTAAATATGAGGCGCTCCACTTGGTGAGATATTCTACACAAGTGTCATTAAACTTGTTAACTTCTTCTCTAAAACTCCTTTCCGCTGCTTCTGATACGTCTGCTCTTTTAAGGACAGATTTAACATTAAAAGAAATGAACAGCTGTTCTCTCCTCTTAGTAACAGTTTCCAGAGTATTTTTCAAAACATCATTTACCTCTATTACACTTTTCGTGCTTCCCTCAATTTCCTTTATCCCATGCTGCAAAGTGCCAAGCTGACTGTGAATGAACCAGAAGTAGGCTTCATTTAAAGGGTTACTGAAAAACTGAACCAATATTTTGGATGCTTTGTCTTCATTTAGGAAAAAATCTTTTAACGGTTCAAACAGGTGGATTACTCTTTCAACTGCTGGAAACAGTGATAACCAACGAGTTTTCGAGTGACACATTACATTCATATATTCAGTTCCCACATAATCACAGAACTCCTTAAGCCTCTCTGTTCTAACAGTATATATGTAAATGTGTGAGTTTCAACATCACAGCTTAAACTGTCAGCAGACGTCTGCGCGCTATTGTGTAAAACATGTGCAGGGCACCCTATGCCTTCAATGTTTTCACGCAATGTTGCCTTTAATTTGGTAAATAAGTTGCATTTGCCTTGTCTTTTTAAACCACCAAAGTTTGTGTTGGTGTTGTCTCGATAAAATGCCACACATTTATTTTCTCAAGATCAAACATTTCGATAGTATTCATACAAAATCTTGAAATTTCGTCAGATGTTTCATTAGGTAGGGAACTCACCTTCAAAAGTTTGGTCTGAGTTCCCTGATTAATATCGAAAAACTGTCCAACAAACAGAAATATTTTAGTGGCCTTATTTGCTGGCATCAGTGGATATCCCGTAGAAAGAAGACTTTTTGATGTATTCAAGGCTTTCCTTTACACTCTGGGGAGCAATAACTCCTTTCACTAAGGCTGACACTTTAGTTCTTGCTGAACTAAACCTTTTTGCAATGGAAGAATCATCAAACATAATGCTGTTAAGCTTATAGTACAATCACTAGATCTATAAGTTTGGTGATGTTTTACCGTGTGGTAGGCTAGTGTAAGCTCGGCTGCTCGTATTTTCGTCTCTTCACTTGACTGATGTTTCACAAAATAATTTTGTACAGTTTTACTGCAGCTCGGTGCACTGTATCTGTTAATGTGTTTCGTTGACCTGATGTGATCAACTATGTCGGAACGTCCACCATGACTTATACTAATAAAACAGTTACATACGGAACACTCTGCTTTGTAATCAAAACGACCTTTCTTAATGAAATTCCATTCCTTGGAATAACAGTCACTGAACGTGCAGGCACGTTTCGGCATTGCGTTTCACAGTACTGCAGCAATAATGCCAGTAATATGAGAAAAAACTATTGCAGTTTGTCTGACAGAACATCAACTAACACACTGTTCTGACAATGAGTGTTTGAGTAAGTGGCGCGACAATCGAACGGTTTCATAGCTCTGTTGGCCAAACTACCGCTCAAAGTAAATTATTGCCTGAGTGTATCAATACTGATACTGTGATTACTAGTATGGGACAAAGGAGGTTTTAGACAAATAAGCTAATATATATTAATTACTTGTGTTATATTTCCTTTAATATAGCGAAATCCCAAAAATTTGAGAAAGTTTCACGAAATGTATATAAAAACTGAATTCCGGGACTTTTGAGCGTCCCGAAACAAATTTTCGGGACACCGGAACACAGGGATGAAAACCGGGACAATCCCGGTTTTCCGGGACGTTTGGTCACCCTACCCTAGACTGCAAATCGAACCACCCACCGCAACCGACATCTGACCGTAATTCATGTATAATTGCTTTGTTACTAGAAACTGATTGCTCTCAGTAATGAATTACAGGCAAAACCCGTTCTTCAACTACAGGTTCCATCAACTGACACATAAAGCTAAACACGCTACATACAGGGTAAGATACCTGAGTGTACACAAGCCACCAAAACCCGTTGATCTTATACGAATGTTTGATTCTGGCATTACTTCCTCCCAGGTATGGTGTCTCTTTTGCTCTTGAAACTGCTACACATTTTAATTCGAACGAATTTTAATGAGCATGGGAACAGAGTCCTAACTGACAACTATTTTGGTACAAAATGCGTTGTCGCTACATTCAGCTCTTCATCCAGTGAAATATAATTACATATCAAGATTATCTGAAAATCTTGATGTGCTCCGCGTCTATGAAACAAGTGTCTTAAAATTCAGTATTACATTACAATATGTACGTTGTCAGTACATTAACAGTGAATAGTCTGTTATTCATTCCGGAACAATGCGAAACGAAGTTCATTCCAACTCTAAATTCTATTAACTTGCACCACAAAACATGAAAAGCATTTATAAAGGCGCCAGAAATAGACTAATACGCACCTATCATATACTGTCTTTGGAAGTAGAGTCAATAACATTCATTTCTTTTAACTAATAATCTGTAGCACGCAAAATATTCTTGGTACCGAAAGTACACACAATCCTGCGTTCACATTCAAATTTAAATCATTTCTCCGTCGCCGGCCGGAGTGGCCGAGCGGTTCTAGGCGCTACAGTCTGGAACCGCGCGACCGCTATGGTTGCAGGATCGCATCCTGCCTCGGGCATGGATGTGTGTGATGTCCTTAGGTTAGTTAGGTTTAAGTAGTTCTAAGTTCTAGGGCACTGATGACCTTAGAAGTTAAGTCCCATAGTGCTCAGAGCCATTTAGCCATTTCTTCGTCCCATTAGTCGTATGTATATTACAGTCAATCCTATTCGTGAAAACTCGCGCATCTGCAGGCCACAAAAACTTTCTATTCTCCCCGAGCTTCCACGCAACATTCAGCACTGTAATATTTTCTCCTGTTTTTAATTTAATGATTTCTTTGGTTGTTTGAGTAATTTTCCCTTACTTGACTTATCTGTAATATCACAGTCCACTCAGACGCCGATAGAAATACCATATTTTTATTCTTTTTGTGTCATCAGTCTTCTGACTAGTTTGACGCGGCTATGTTTCCTGCTTCTGTTCATCTCAGAGTAATACAGACATTCCACTCCCCGGACCGAAATAGCTGACATCACGATTACATTAGTTAACACAAAAGCTAAATTTTTTACCTTGTTTCGTGAAAATAAGTGTGTTTAAAATTATCTACATTCCATGAAGCCATTTCATGTTATGCTATTTTTATCCAAGATACAGTGACATTTCATTGTTTATTGTCGAACAATAAGGATGGAGAAATAGGATGCAATACGAAGATGGCAGTTAAGTTTTTTCGAACAACGAAGCCTGTGGATATAGCAAATCTGAATTATTTGTCCAAGTGTTTAAGTTTTGTGTGCTGATTGCATGTCTTACCTAATTTATGTAATTTTTAACTACTGTCTCGACGAAGAACTCGTGTGCGGCCTTGCACTTCGAGTGGTTTCAGACAGCTGTGAAAAAGCCAGGTTAGAATATTCAAACAAAGATCCGATCAGTTTTACAACGGTATCACCTCTAGCAGCGAAAGATTTTCGCCCCCACATAAGACATTGAGGTTAGGATAATTCCGTTACTTACCAAGCCTACTGCTCGGTAAAGGGAAACACAGGCGACGGAAATAAAAGCCAGAAAACGGATCAACTAGCAGGAGAACAATGGGCGACGGATTAAGGTTACGGAGATAAATGCACGGCATTTTCGGTTCATTACACTACTGGAGGAGAAACAGCTTGCTAACCCTCTGATTTTGAAAGTATCCAGCACCAAACGGAAAGTACGATTTAAATTTGTTCATTGGTCCGCTACGTGTTTTGAGGATACGTAGGACAACATCTATTAATCATCATGACGGCAGCATGCAATTTCGTGCAATTCCTTCAGATCGCTTTCGTAACTGATATTCGTAGAGCGAAACTTGTTCTTCACGGAGAGAGGTGGTTCTCAGTGGGCGTCCAAAACATGCACAAATCACCAGCCAGGAAAAAATCGTAGTTGGAACATCTTATGTTGTCTCCCTCAACCGGTGAATGCTTTCTTTTCATATAGCTAAGTACTACGTTCATTCCAGATCTCTACCTCCATGGTAGAACTTGAAAATGCAGTCAGAATAATTTTGAAATGGTCTGGAGTGGTATTCCCTTGCAATGTAATAAAAGTCAAAGAACCCTGACAACAATCAATGAGATCTGCTTCGTGACTCCTATCGTTGATAATCTGAAAATAGACTCTACGCGGTTCAAATCTTCAGACCCGTGCGCTGAAACCGGAAAACCACACATTACATCGTGATTAAAATTACACATTATGTATTTCCTTTGTTCTACAAGCTTGTCTCGTCACTTCATTCGACACTCGAGTCAGCTCATAGCAACAGTCGCTATGTTTCTATCTCTGTGAACGTATAATTTGGTCATGGAAACGTCAACAATCCTTGCATAGTGCGAGAAATAAGTACTGAGGCAATGAAAAGGACTGTTACGCTGGCGAGTGTAAATGAATGTCAATGTATCAGAACGAATTTTTCAATTCTCGATCGTCTCTGCAGTGGCTAGTAATTTATAAGCTACGGACTTGCCTTAGAAGCTCCATTACCTCATGAAACCGTAAATAATTGGCTAGCTATGTTCAGCAAATCTGGACAACCACGACCCACTGGTCACACGGTGGGTAAATCGGGTATCTGACAGCACTCTTTTCTGGTTATGCTCAGCTGTTTTTCGTTACGTGGTATATGCTGACACGACTTTAAAAAAATTAAAGAAAAGAAAAACAATGTACGTTGACTAGGGAAAGCCACAGTAATGTCAAATGTTAGTACGCATGGCCGACTGCTCCCTCGATGGGCGAGGTTAGTCGATTCTTCTACTGTCCATCTAAATCTACACTCCTGGAAATGGAAATAAGAACACCGTGAATTCATTGTCCCAGGAAGGGGAAACTTTATTGACACATTCCTGGGGTCAGATACATCACATGATCACACTGACAGAACCACAGGCACATAGACACAGGCAACAGAGCATGCACAATGTCGGCACTAGTACAGTGTATATCCACCTTTCGCAGCAATGCAGGCTGCTATTCTCCCATGGAGACGATCGTAGAGATGCTGGATGTAGTCCTGTGGAACGGCTTGCCATGCCATTTCCACCTGGCGCCTCAGTTGGACCAGCGTTCGTGCTGGACGTGCAGACCGCGTGAGACGACGCTTCATCCAGTCCCAAACATGCTCAATGGGGGACAGATCCGGAGATCTTGCTGGCCAGGGTAGTTGACTTACACCTTCTAGAGCACGTTGGGTGGCACGGGATACATGCGGACGTGCATTGTCCTGTTGGAACAGCAAGTTCCCTTGCCGGTCTAGGAATGGTAGAATGATGGGTTCGATGGCGGTTTGGATGTACCGTGCACTATTCAGTGTCCCCTCGAAGATCACCAGTGGTGTACGGCCAGTGTAGGAGATCGCTCCCCACACCATGATGCCGGGTGTTGGCCCTGTGTGCCTCGGTCGTATGCAGTCCTGATTGTGGCGCTCACCTGCACGGCGCCAAACACGCATACGACCATCATTGGCACCAAGGCAGAAGCGACTCTCATCGCTGAAGACGACACGTCTCCATTCGTCCCTCCATTCACGCCTGTCGCGACACCACTGGAGGCGGGCTGCACGATGTTGGGGCGTGAGCGGAAGACGGCCTAACGGTGTGCGGGACCGTAGCCCAGCTTCATGGAGACGGTTGCGAATGGTCCTCGCCGATACCCCAGGAGCAACCGTGTCCCTAATTTGCTGGGAAGTGGCGGTGCGGTCCCCTACGGCACTGCGTAGGATCCTACGGTCTTGGCGTGCATCCGTGCGTCGCTGCGGTCCGGTCCCAGGTCGACGGGCACGTGCACCTTCCGCCGACCACTGGCGACAACATCGATGTACTGTGGAGACCTCACGCCCCACGTGTTGAGCAATTCGGCGGTACGTCCACCCGGCCTCCCGCATGCCCACTATACGCCCTCGCTCAAAGTCCGTCAACTGCACATACGGTTCACGTCCACGCTGTCGCGGCATGCTACCAGTGTTAAAGACTGCGATGGAGCTCCGTATGCCACGGCAAACTGGCTGACACTGACGGCGGCGGTGCACAAATGCTGCGCAGCTAGCGCCATTCGACGGCCAACACCGCGGTTCCTGGTGTGTCCGCTGTGCCGTGCGTGTGATCATTGCTTGTACAGCCCTCTCGCAGTGTCCGGAGCAAGTATGGTGGGTCTGACACACCGGTGTCAATGTGTTCTTTTTTCCATTTCCAGGAGTGTATATTCCAAAGGCCCCGTACGATATGTGGCTGTGCGTGTGCTTTCCCTCTTTGTATTCCATTTCCAGCTGGTACACAGGATGAAATAACGTATTCACCAACGTATCAACCAGTTTCCTCAAATTTTACACGCAGAAGTACAGCATCCAGCCACTTCAGTTATGCCAATACGCGCTTCAGGCTTTCACCAATCTGCGACTGAGGTAATACTAGTTAGGATCTTCTGTGGCTTACCGAAAGCATTTGATTGTGTTAATCATAATATTCTATTATGAAAGTTAGGTTTTTATAGAATACATTGTTCAGCACGTGCCTAGATTAGCTGTTATTTAGTAAACGGAGTGTAGAATGTTACCCGAGGCTGTTCAAGTAGTACAAGGAGGGATGCCACATCATCTCATGGGCAAAAATTAAAATGAGAGTCCTACAGGGTTCTATCATTGGTCCTCCTCTACTGTTACTGCTTTGTGTTAATGATCTACCATTGCAATTGAATCAGGAGGCAGAGTTACTCCTGTTTGCAGATGATGCTAGCATTGTTAAGCAGCCGACTAAAGATACACCAACAGAGAAAATAGTAAATGATATTTTTGTGGAAACTACTGATTGGTTTTACACAAATGGGTTAGCTTTAAACTGTGAAAAACGCGTATCATCCAGTTTTGAACAGTCGTAAGTATCCCAGCTTCTAGAATGAGATTTTCACTGTGCAGCGGAGTGTGCGCTGATATGAAACTTGCTGGCAGATTAAAACTGTGTGCCGGACCGAGACTCGAACTCAGGACCGAGTTCGAGTATCGGTCCGGCACACAGTTTTAATCTGCCAGGAGGTTTCATCCCAGCTTCTGCTAACCTTTAAAACTCAAATTGGAAAAACTATATAGTTGAGTTGCTAAACGTTTAGGCTTGGCTATTTTTGCCACAAGAATAATTGGCGACTTTGGGGATACAGAAACAGTAAGTTAATAAAGTTAGCATATTTTCGATTATTGATATCTTAGGGGATAATATCCTGGTATAACACCTCGCTTAGGCAAAAGGTATACATTGTACGACTGCACAAAAGAAAGTAATTGGAATTATGGATGGGGTTCACAAACTTTCATCTTCCAGGCTTATCTTCAAGCAGAATTCAGTTTCCCCTTCTGAAATTTGTTAGCCATGATCCGTCTGACTTTTGAGAGTAAACAGAGGCCGGCCGCGGTGGTCTTGCGGTTCTAGGCGCTGCAGTCCGGAACCGTGGGACTGCTACGGTCGCAGGTTCGAATCCTGCCTCGGGCATGGATGTGTGTGATGTCCTTAGGTTAGTTAGGTTTAAGTAGTTCTAAGTTCTAGGGGACTGATGACCTAAGATGTTAAGTCCCATAGTGCTCAGAGCCATTTGAACCATTTTTGAGTAAACAGAGATATTCGCAAGTGCAACACTGGAAGGAAAGTGATCTGCATTACTCTTTAATGAGTCTACTTTTGGCACGGAAAGGGGTGAAGTGTGCAGCTACAAAACTGCTTGACAATTTACACATGGAAATGGAACGTCTGACAGATACCAGAAGTGTTTGCAAGAATAGATTAAACATGTTTGTCCTTAAGAACTCCTTCTATTGAATAGAAGTAGTCATTTTTACAGAAGAAACCTATAAACAGCTAAAATGTGGCGATACAATTTTTTTCGCTTCTTAGATATACACCTGCCCTATATGCGTTCTGTGTTTTTTTTTCTATTGACTCGTTCCACATCATAACATTTATTGTGAATTTGATGTATGAAACAACTAACTACATTTATGTCTTCATCATTACTAAGTTGAAGACTTAATTTTGAATGCTAGACCGTGCCTCTTAGCCGTGTCTTGTAATTGGTTCTTTCATATCCTGATGGAGTGGAGCATTCATACCTGTACAGTTGTCAGAATACTTATTAACAACCAAAAGGTATACATTACAGAAAAAGCGTATAAGCCGGCCGCAGTGGCAGAGCGGTTCTAGGCGCTTGAGTCTGGAACTGCGCGACCGCTACGGTCGCAGGTTCGAATCCTGCCTCGGGCATGGATGTGTGTGATGTCCTTAGGTTAGTTAGGTTTAAGTAGTTCTAAGTTCTAGGGGATTGATGACCTCGGGTGCTAAGTCCCATGGTGCCCAGAGCCATTTGACCCATTTGAAAAAGCCTATAAAATGTTGCGAATACTGTGAAAAACAAAAAGAGAGTGCGACAAGAATGTGTTTCATTTTATGTGTAAACATATTCCGTGTGTAGCCTGCACTATTCATTTCTGTTCGGAAGAAGGAAGGTATGATCAGGATTTAACTTCTCGTCGTCAGAAAGGCCATTAGAAAGGGTGTAGAAACTCGGATTGGGAAATGAAATCGGCCATGTCATCTTGAAAGAAACCATTCCAAAATTTGCTTTCGACGATGTAGAGAAACCACACTGAAATCTTCATTTGCGCTACGCAAGCTAACGCATGACGTGTTACGGAGACTAGGCGGTGTACCACAGTTAATTTTCCCTCTTCCTGTTCCATTCGTGTGTGAGGAGAAAAATTGTCGGTACCCCTCTGCATACGCTCGAATTTCTCTAATTTTATCGCTTTGGCCACTTCGCAAGATATAAGTTGGAGAATATACCGTTTTTATTGACTGGAATATGATCTCGCCAAATTTTTAAAGTAGAGCTCTCCACAATGGGTGGTGCCTTATTTACACGAAATCGTTTTCACTGGCTGACCATTGCAGTTTCCTCTGACTGAGTCCATGTTACTAATCACAAGTCTCAAGAACCTGCAGTGCCAAGGTCAAAATTCGGAGACACTTTAACAGCAGCTTACACAACATTCTCCGACAAGACACCGCCGTTAAGTAGAAGGCAGCTGCGAGTACCTTGAAAATATTGATAGCACATCTGAAACAAGGGCTTTTATTTCCAGCTCGTGATCTGCCAATTGCTTTCCATTAACGGTTCGGCCTCGAGCGCTGTGTACGATTGTAAGGCTCCCGTAGGCCGCTGATGGCTGTTAACACAGATTCAGCTGTTCGTGACGCTGACAATGGGGGCCACTTTAGCGGGGAAGCTGTTCGCTTTGTTGTTAGCAGCGGCGTGACTGCCTCCCACGTCCAGGATACGTCATGACTGGAGTCCTTAAGATGTGGCATAACGCTCATCGCTAGGCTATTTATTTTTGGACCATTAGAAGCTACAGAGCCTCTTTAAACTTAGCTACTGGTAACACAGTTTATGTAAAATACTCCCAGAGAAATATGTGAATTTTTCATCTATAGGCCTATTTTGAGTCTGTTACTAGTATCTTTATGTTCCCCTTACGTGATTCGTGGCTAATGGATTCAGAGTCAGCAGTTTCTGTATTTCATTCCTTTACTCCCAGATCCTTATGTTCGTGCGTGCTTGACCGAAGGACTTAGAGGTGGTAAAGAATTGGTAGGGGCTTGTCTTATTTGCACACTGCGATAAACGTAATGTGCTTGCGGTAATCGTAATGCAGTTTCATTTAAGTAGTGGCTTTAATTCTGGTCTTTCTTATGGTGATATAATATTCGCTTCGTGTATAAACAATGACGGGTGTCTTGGACGAAACGTCTGAACAATTCGTCTCAAGGATATTTAGTGGTGGTTGCTGTAGGAACTAAAAGAAGACAACTGCGTTGGGAAAGAGTGTCAGGAATGTATCTACATCCACACACATAAGGTGAATCAGAATTCCACTGACAAACTTCCAGATGTGGTAGTGTGGACCAAAACAAGAAAAGGGGGTGGTAAACATGGACTCTAAAATGCGACGAGCATTTGTGCATCTTCGCTACTGTGTTAGACATCTCGTCTACTGAACAAGTGCTTATTGCTCTTAAGTCCATGTTTACTGCCCATATTTTCTTTTTTGGGTCCATACTGCCTCCTCCCCAAATACGGAAAGCAAAGAGTTTGCAGTAGAAGAGATGTTTCACAGTATCGAAGATGAACAAGTACTTACAGCTGTTAAGGTATGCATTGTAGAGCCCATGTTTAGTAGAAATTTTTATATTATTGTGGCTCATATTACCATTTCTCAAGGTTTTTAGGTGCAGTTCTGGTTCACCCTGTACGGTGCATGCGGAGTATACAACAAGCTAATAATAACCATTAAATGTCTTACATTCGCGTACCGAGCGAGGGAAAAACGACGCAGTATTACTCTGTTTGCGCCCTAATCCCTCTTATCCTACTCTCATGATTCCTACGCGAACTATGCGAGTGACGTCAGAACGTTTGCAGTCTTCCTCGCCGGCCGGATGGGCCGAGCGGTTCTAGGCGCTACAGTCTGGAACCGCGCGACCGCTACTGTCGCAGATTCGAATCCTGCCTCGGGCATGGATGTGTGTGATGTCCTTAGGTTAGTTAGGTTTAAGTAGTTCTAAGTTCTATTGGACTGATGACCTCAGAAGTTAAGTCCCATAGTGCTCAGAGCCATTTGAACCATTTGCAGACTTCCTCGAACAGAGGCTCTTCACATTTTCGCGAGATTATTCCATTTGATTCTCTAATTTATTCACCCGTTACACTTTCGTATGGGCTGCAGAACCTAGCATTGCGTGTGTGAAATCATTTGGTGTCTGTTGTCCTGCCTACTTGGTAACAACTCCAAACGCTGGAAAAATACTCTTAACAGTTGGACGCGCTAGCGTCTTATGCCCCAAACTTTTCAGTCAGACAGCAAGGGTCTGTTTTATATTAATAATGACCATCGGAATTGCGACAGCTGTTCGTCTCGTTAGCTGTTATACATTGAGAAAAGAAGACAGAGTGTAAAAGATAACTGCGCCGTACCACGGTGGTCTACGTGAAGTCGAGAGGAACAAATTTACGTAGGACATTTGCGGTCTATCAAGGCGGTAACGAACTTCAAATTGGCGTGCAAAAGCTACAGCGCTTGGCCTCTGCACAATATTTTGGCTAAAATCTTCCCCATTGCACTTAAGAAATGTAAAACTGACAATTGTAAATTAGTCTAAACCACAAAATATTCGGCATTTTGATTACAATCATTCACACTGGTTCTTACAAAATGTAAAACTGTGAATTGTAAATTAGCCTGTATCTCAAAATATTAGGAATATTAACAGCATAAAATTAATAATCATATCTTTTTTTGTCTGGTCGTCTTACAACGAAACTACTGTTATAAGTAGGCTGTTTAGGTTTTTTTATTGGTAACGCCACCTCTGTATGAAAATCACTGGCTGTGCTGTGTGCAGTCTGTGGCTGCTTTGCATTGTTGTAATACTCGCCATTGTAGTGTTGGGCAGCTGGGCTGTTGACAGCGCGTAGCGTTGCGCAGTTGGAGGTGAGCCGCCAGCAGTGGTGGATGTGGGGAGAGAGATGGCGGAGTTTTGAAATTTGTCATGAACTGCTATATATATATATATATATATATATATATATATATATATATATGATTATATTAAGGTAAATACATTGTTTGTTCTCTATTAATATCTTTCATTTGCTAACTATCCCTATCAGTAGTTAGTGCCTTCCATAGTTTGAATCTTTTATTTAGCTGGCAGTAGTGGCGCTTGGTGTATTGCAGTAGTTCGAGTAACCAAGATTTTTGTGAGGTAAGCGATTTGTGAAACGCATAGGTTAATGTTAGTCAGGGCCATTTTTTTGTAGGGATTTTTGAAAGTCAGATTGCGTTGCGCTAAAAAAATATTGTGTATCGGTTTAAGGACAGTCATGTATAATTTTTCAAAGGGGACGTTTCATATGTCGACCCTTAGCCGAGGATACCTCACTGGAATCTTCTGATTTTTTTCTTGTAGTTTGTGTAATTAATGTAGATATTGTTTATTGCTAGCGCGTAATTGTAGAGAGAATCTCCTTTGTAGTTGCAGTCTTTCATTGTTGTACAGTAAAACAGGTGTGACATGCATGTCAATTTGCACCAAGTATTTCGCAGCTGCGCTTGCAATTAACTACATATTATTTTCAGTGCTATGTTAATGTGTTCTCTTATTTTTGCTCTTCAAATTGTGCTTTTCTGTGTTATCGTGTGAAATATTGTGACAATAATGGCGTGTGAAAAACGTAACACTAGGCTCCAAAGTAAACTGAGAAATAATAGTGACGACGAGTGTAGCTTGCCAGAACCACTGTGTAATGAATTAACAGACGTTCAAAGTAGTAATTTGGTAACTGTGCATAGGGAAATGGAGCGGGCTACAAACAGTGGCGTAGACAGTGAAACAGGTAGTGAACAGGGAAGCATTATCGATCGATCGATCGCTCGGCAACAGCTCGCCTCAGGAATCCGAAATGACATGACACAATTTTGCAAATACTGTAGATTCAGGTTTTGCGTCCTCACCGTTTTTTTCAAATGAGTCAAGACACATTTTCCGCTTGTCAAAATGTGAATGTTGCCGGTGCAAATTCACTGCCGAAAGCACTGAGGAACATGTTTCAGACACCAGTGCATTGTTATTACAATTAATGCAACAAATGGGACAAAAGCTTGAAAAGTTAGACACAATGGAACAACACCAGAGACAAACACAGCAACAGTTAGACACAATGGAACAACACCAGAGACAAACACAGCAACAGTTAGACACAGTGGAACAAAATCTCAAACAGTTAGACACAGTGGAACAAAATCTTCAAAAGTTAGACACCACACTGGAACAAACACGTGAAGATTTAACTACTGAGTTACATAACATTGAATCGAAATGTCAAAAAGTCTGTAATGACGTAAAAACACAAATTTGTGAGCATTTTCAACCTATTTTTTCGCGGCATGAAAATGCATTACAGAATCACGAAGCAGCCATAAAAGAACTGCAAACTATTGTTCATCAAAATCATGAGACCCTGCAAGCTAAAATTGACTCAGTTGCATCTACCGATTCGGTTATGCAACTTGCAAAAACTCAAGAAAACTTAAAGGACACAGTAGATACTCTGAAAATTGGTTCAGAAAGACACATGGAGGAAATTAGTTCATTATCAGAGAAAGTAGTTGAACTTTCGGATCAGCTAAATAATTTATCTACGAAGGTAGATGATAATCTGAATGACACAAAACCGGTAGTCTTTAATGACACAGAAGAGAGCGAACAAATTAGGAAACTGAAACAAAATCTGAATCAAATTAATACGCAACACCAAAGAGAAATCCGGGAAGTACAAGATCAGCTGACACAGGTAATACAAGAATTACGTATTTCAGAGGACACTCGCGCTCCAACACGGGAAGAGGGACTTAGAAATACGGAACAACCACAAAATAATAACACAGGACACTTCGGAAATTATGAAAGAAATTGGCAAGGCGCATTGGATTTTGAGATGGAACCGCCGAAACGACGTAATAATGACCGACATGCGACTCGCCGACATGATGATTTTGACTATAAGCTGTTCATTACTACACGTAAATTCAAAACATTTAAGAATTCCGGCAACGACATTCATCCACAAGCGTGGCTTCATCAATTCTCTCATTGTTTTCCTCCCAACTGGTCATTAGAGCACAGATTAGAATTTATGTGTGGCTATTTAGAGAATGAACCAGCTGTAAGAATGCGGTCGGTCATTCACGATTGCCACAGTGAAGGAGAGTTTTACCATGCCTTCCTCTCAGCATATTGGTCTCAAGCCACACAAGACCGAGTAAAACATAGCATCATAATGATGAAACATTTCGAACAATCCGAATTTTCCAGTCTTGTGAAATATTTTGAAGACATGTTGCACAAGAATCAGTACCTGTCAAACCCATACAGCCCTTCAGAACTCATCCGCATTTGCTTAATGAAATTGCCTGAACATTTAAGAAATATTATTTTAGCAGGACGTTGCAAAGACGACATTGAAGCTTTTCAGGGACTTTTACAAGAATTAGAAATTGACACTGACAATCGCGGAACGCGAAAACAGGAACACAACAATTACAGGTCACATCCGTCGCAATTCCGCGATGAAAGAAATAATAACTGGACACGACAAGGCTATTCTTACAACGTAAATCGTGACCAAAACAGACACCATCCGTACGCCAGCCGTTGGCATAATAGTAGTTACAGAGAAAGATCGCATTTCCGTAGTAACGAATATGACAGAGATTACCTTAGAAACAGACAATATGGGAACAAAAACAATTATTATCAAGGGAGACAGAATAACTTTAGACGCAACGTTCCAGCGCGCAGTTACGATTCAGGGAGAAATTCTCCACCACGTGACCGACAAGAAAGAAACTATGAAATCTACCGACATGACGACAGACGAGATAATCATAACGACAGACCTGAATTTCATCAGAACTGGCGGGATTCAAACAGAGCAGGGCACTTTCGACAACGTGAATTTGTAGAAGCTAGGTCTCCTAATCCCAATAACGACGCGCGCCAATAAAGGAACAGACAATGACTCGCACTGCAGGCAGCCACCTGCGCCGGCTGGCTCAGAGAAAAATAACACAGACGCTAACCTTGAGAAAAGATTTAGCATTCCTTACCGACGTATAAAACATGACAATTGCTTTTCAGTTGAAAGTCTGCGTACTAGGAAGAGTAAAGGTTTACACCACATTTCACATGTAAAACCGTTTATTGAAAGATAATCTGCTTTTTAACTTTGTCTTTGCCATATAACTTTTCACTTCACATTGCTAGTATGCTTTGTCAGACTTAGAATCTGTTAACATACAACAATGTTTGAAGTTAAATATCCAATCAAAAACCAAGAGAACTTATTGGAACAGAAATTACGAATGCATTGTTATAGTGAACAGACATCACAGTGCTATTGTGTGTGTACATTCTTGCTTGTTAGTTGCACGATTACGTAACGAATATAAGGCTTACATACTTAGAACATATACTGGTACTGCTAATGAGATTTTAATGCAACATTTTGGTTTACTTGAAAATACATTCTGAATTTAAAGTACTTTCTGTGAGATACCAGATGACACAGTGGTTAGTTTATGTGACAGCTACACGATTTTATCACGACACTACTAATGAGTGACAATTTACAATGTTGCTTTTTCAGTGTTTCTGTTTTATATCTGCACAGTTTTCTGTTTTATTCTGGAAAGTAAAACATGTTTTAGTAGTAACTTTTGTGGTATAGCTACAATGAGACTGCCTTTTCCGTAGCACAACATTACGTTACAGCACAGTGCTTTCTTCATCACGGCAATAAGCGTAATAACTAAGATACCTATACGCAAAGCATTTCACTTTTGTTTATCATGAGGTAAGTACATTGTCTTTTGCAGAACTTAGCTTTCGGAGGACGATAAATACGACACTTCCACAGAGATTCTTACAACAAGACGCACAGTTTAGCGCTACAGTACACGTATTTGAGTGATTAATTTTGTACTTAAAACATTTATTTTTAAAGATATTTGAAGTACAATGATACAAAGGTTTTCCGTGATACATTTCATTCCATTGCTGTAATCTGTAACACCTGATGGTAAAATTACATTAATCCTCAGGGGGGTACACGCTTACTTTGTGTACCATGTGTTTGGCAAGCACAAGGAGCCCTAGCTAATATGGTATTTGCTTATACAACTTTACACATCGGTACCATATTTCTGTAACACACAAATTACACAGCTATCTGATCATTTAACTGAGAGATAATCATTTTTTTTACTACATCAGTGACACATGTTTACGCAATTACACAGTTGGATAACTTCACACTTATGAAATTGTATTTTGTCTGTACTATGTGAACTGTTCATATTTTTTCGGAACCATTGTGATATTATGAGAGCTTTGAATGATATATTTGGTATGGGATCACGATTTTTAAAGTATGTTTGAGGCAGATGACACTTTTGACATGAGCAGAGAATTTTTTTTAGGTTTTGAAATTATTGCAGAAAGCTACGACGTTTTTGAGATTTGACTGAGGTGTTATGATGTTATTTTTACGACGAAGATGTGTATTATGCTGTTGAGGTATGTTTATGATCAATAAGCTGATGCTATATGAGTTATTTGGTTATGCTACGTATCTGTTATGATGAAATATTGAAGAAGTGTCGACGAATAAGGTAAGGAATAATGAGTAGTGGTTAGGGACTCTGGTTTGTGAAAAAGGTTGTTGGAAACCAAGAATCGTACTTTAAGAGTTATGAAATGTATGTAAATGCGTGAATGTATTACAATGCCGACGAAAATTTTTTGGACACTGTTATATTCATAGGATTTTATTTCTACACATTTGCAACGCAAATTCTTGACCTGTGAAATATTTTTATATGAGACTGTCACTGTAGCGGAAACTGCTGTTGTAAATATTTCAGTTAGAAAGGTAAGTGACCTTGACGTAATGCGTTTTGGCGCCCAGCTGAGAGGTAGTCGTCTGACAAAAGAAAGCCATTAGGTGGAGAAAAAAAAAGAGGCCATTATCCTCGCTATTGACATTCCTTTGTAGAAAGCATCGCAAATACGACACGCTCATTACTTGGAAAGATACTTACATCTGCACACCTGATTATGACAAGCGTCTTTTCACGAGAATTGAGAGAATTTTTACTGCCTTATGAACTGCCATATGGCTAATGAATGATGTTTCATGCCGTCCTTTGTATATATTTGCTCATTTCGTTTAAAACCTAGTTTCTAGCTGCACTGCAGCATTGGTTAAAATAAAATTTAATATATGTACTAATATAGTTATTTTATGCCTACAGATCCAGTCAATAAGAAATTTATGATCTACTTCCAAGAAAACGAGGGCACATAAATAGACATTTCCCTTCACAGGAATTGCATAAATAATTTCTTTACGATTTGGTAACTTATCTGCTAGTGTAAGTTCTCGTGATGCATCACTCTAGTGTTAAGATATGACATAGGTATTAGACATGGCCATTTTTAGTGTAATATTTTTTCTGCTTGAGCTTTGTCATGCTTAGGTATACGTTATAGCATTTACTGCTGCTGTTTGCCAGGCATAATGTTACTGAATTTGACTTTGTATTACGCTGTTAAGCCAGTTTACTACGCATTTATTTTTCTTGTTTGCTGCACAGTGCCTTAATTAGTTGTAATATTGCAATTGCTTTGCCTATTTAAATTTTTTGTCATTGCTGTTTGTGTTAATTGTTTTGTGCTGCTGCAATGCCTCGTCCCTTAGTTTAGCATCTGAGCTCAGTAGATTTAAGTTAGCTTAAGAGGGGGTAGACTACATAAGAGAATGAGTTGTGATGAATTGGAAGAAATGCATTGAGAAGTAATACGAAAAAAGTACAGAAAGCAGGTATAGATAGGACCTTTTGGAAATAATGAGGAACGAAGGGAGAACTCCGAGAAGTAAAGAAAGTTTTGTTTGCCAAATACTGCAGTAAAAGAAACCCTGTCCTTTCCTTGTGTTATCCCACTATGTGTTTGTGTTCCCTTGTGTATTTGTGTTTTTCCTGTCTTTATGTGTTTAGCTGATGAGAGCTATGTTGTAGAATTTTTCTAATACTATGTTATTTACTTTGTAAAGATGTTGAGACATTATTTATTCTGTTTTGTTGCTCATATGTGAAGGCGATCTTCAAAAGTTATTCTGATCTTTATGTATGTACTTATGTCATTATTTTTGTAACACTGATGTATATGTTTATTTCTATTTTTTTGTAAAGCCTGTGTTACTACAAATGTTATCTGTACTATTATGTTCTTTAATGATGTATTTTGTACCTTTGTAATTGTATTTTCATGTTGTAAATTTATAATTGTATAGACACCAGTTCTTCAAATTAAGTTACATTTCACTGCACACGTTTCTGTTGGTCATAGTATATGGACAATATGTGATAAGTAGGGACTGTTAGTGTTTGCATGTGTGTTAATAATTCAGCAAGGGACTGGATAACAGCATTGCTGGTTCTAAGGACATTTCAAAAAAAATTTTTTGTGAGTGCACAAGTGGTGGTTATGGACTTGCTATATTATCCGCAAGACTCTTCAATGGTGATTGTGCACCTGCACAGTCACAACAGATGGCTGCTGGCCATCTCTACAAGGACTACAGTGGGTCTGCATCTTTGATGACCCACTAATACCATTATTTCTACAAGGACTACAGTGGGTCTACACCTTTGCTGACTCACCAGTACCATTATTTCTACAAGGACTGCAGTGGGTCTGCACCTCTGGTGGCCCACCAATACCATACTCTCTACCAGGACTACAGTGGGTCTACTCTGTGATGACCTACCTACCAATATTCTTCAAAACGTCGAATGACTCTGTTGTGGGTTTGCTCTGTTGTGGCCCATTATCTGTCAGCATGTCAAGAGTCAGCACTGTCTTTCTGTTGCAAGGACAACACTACTTCTTCAACACTGCATGGAAATCCACTCCTTCCATGTGCATTTTCTTTTACTGCTCAGACTTTGAGGAAAACACTGCAATGTTACTGTGATGAATGATCAGGACTGTCTTTATGGACTGTGAGAAAATTTTAGCTTTTGACCAACATTGTATCAATAAGTGTGTGCCTTTGATTTCTTTGTTATTGTAATTATGAAAAATTTTATCAAATCATTATTGGCCACTGCCCAAAACAACTTGTAAAATTTTTTGTGGGGAGCATGGGGGCTATGTAAGTAGGCTGTTTAGGTTTTTTTATTGGTAACGCCACCTCTGTATGAAAATCACTGGCTGTGCTGTGTGCAGTCTGTGGCTGCTTTGCATTGTTGTAATACTCGCCATTGTAGTGTTGGGCAGCTGGGCTGTTAACAGCGCGTAGCGTTGCGCAGTATTAAGGTAAATACATTGTTTGTTCTCTATTAATATCTTTCATTTGCTAACTATCCCTATCAGTAGTTAGTGCCTTCCATAGTTTGAATCTTTTATTTAGCTGGCAGTAGTGGCGCCTGTCGTATTGCAGTAGTTCGAGTAACCAAGATTTTTGTGAAGTAAGCGATTTGTGAAACGCATAGGTTAATGTTAGTCAGGGCAATTTTTTTTGTAGGGATTTTTGAAAGTTAGATTGCATTGCGCTAAAAAAATATTGTGTATCAGTTTAAGGACAGTCATGTATAATTTTTCAAAGGGGACGTTTCACTGTGCTAATAAGGCCTAAGCTTAGGTCGAATTGAACTGCTACATGGAGAAAGAGCACATGTAACAGAATTTGATATTTCATTTTTTGTATAAACCAATAGCTGGAATGTAACTCAATATACTGTGCACCAGGGCCACACATATACCCAATGGAACTTTATTTCACTGGCTGTTTTTTTTTTTTTTTTATCTTGGATGGTGGAGAATGGACATATCTAGCACAGTTATGCCAAGATAAATATTTTCTAGGGCTTCCAGCCACATCCACTGGTTTAAAATCCACGAGCTTTCGGCCGTGTTCTCCTCAGCCATTGTCAAGTCGTGACTGCTGAATCATCCTTATACAGCGCGGCAGTCACCGCTTGACAATGGCCGAGGAGAACTCGGCCGAAAGTTCGTGGATTTTAAACTAGTGGACGTGGCTGGAAGCCTGAAAATCTTTTATCAGTATACATCGGCGCAAAACTATGCATTCGTATACAGTTATTCCATTTAATTTTATCCATATTTTACAGCTTAAAACGTGACTGTATTCAAATCATTGGAGGTATGAATTAAACAACGCCTTCAGTCACAACTTTTTCGTGTTTTATTAACTACACGATGCATTTCGGACGCTGTGGGCCCATCGTCAGGTGTAATTTGTCGTAGTACATGTTTTATTTCTTCTCTTGAATGAGGTGAAATGCATATTCCTGTCACGAAAAGATTTAATGTTAGGTTATGAATTTCGTAAGTCGAATGAGGAAAATATGTGCAAAATAGTAGAAAATGAACAGTTTAAACGTACCACACAATCCAAGGAAAGCATTTTTAACGTTTTAGTACTAGCAAACATTTTTTTCTGTCTTTTTTGTACATGTCACTTCATTCAAGATGTCATTTGGACAGACATGTTTGTAAAGACTGTACAATATTTTTGTACATGGTGTTGTGAAAGATGTATTTATTCGTAGTACTAAAGATATAACTATTAAACAATTGGCATATGCAAGAAATAACTTTAGAATAGGTCTTTAAAATCATTGAAATAACTATGGCTTGCGAATCCTGGTTGTTCATTTAACATAGATTCTGGTTTAACAAACAGATTTCGCAAGCCATAGTTATTTCAGTAACTTTAAAGACCCATTCTAAAGTTACTTCTTGCATATGTCAATAGTTTAATAGTTGTATTAAATAAATATAAAATAAATTTCTACAATACATACGGCTGTTGGTAAATTATTGCATCAAGAAATACATGCCAGCCGTTGCCCCACGGTCCGTAATGGAGGAACAAAGATTAAAGTACTTGATTCTATCTCTAGCTGCCGAAGTCTGTCGCTTGGTACAGCTGAGTAGAAATATAGCCCTAGTATACTGGGCAACATCCATTGCAATGTTACGGGCTCACTAGACATTAAAAACCTGCTCTTTTCGATTAAATAAAGTCGAGGAAAACGACAGTGTCGTTGAATAAGTTCAAATGGCTCTGAGCACTATGGGACTTAACATCCGAGGTCATCAAACATCCGAGGTCATCAGTCCCCTAGAACTTAGAACTACTTAAACCTAACTAACCTAAGGACATCACACACATCCATGCCCCAGGCAGGATTTGAACCTGCGACCGTAGCAATCGCGCCGTTCCGGACTGAAGCGCCTAGAACCGCTCGGCCACCGCGGCCGGCCGTTGAATAAGTACCACTTCGGAAACCACTGTGCATTCCTGGTGGTGAAACGCGGAAGGTTTGTCAAGATGATAGAAGCAAGATTTGAGCCAGCATTCTTCAGAATACTTCATTGTTTTACAAACGTTCTACCTTCGCCTTTCGTCGATTTCACCCTAGACATGTTGACTATGAGTTACGAGGAAGGTGCGAGATTCGATTTGTGCCAGCGTGGCCATTATAACGTCAGCTCGAGAAGCGTGCTGATTTCCAGTTTTATATTTGCGCTTTTTTAATCCCGCACGCAACTGCACCACAAGGTTTTGTTTTTTGTGTATCGGTATGTGGCTCGCTAAATAGGTTTCATTTCGATATTCTCACTAACAAGTTTAGACCTTCGCATTTACACTGCCTGACAATTGTTAAGCAACAACGGACGCTTGCTAAGGAACAACTGCCAACTGCTCAAGAACACCCTACCTCTGTCAGTAGAAGGAAATGTAGAGGGCGAGATGAGCTAACTGCAAATAAATGGTTCAAATGGCTCTGAGCACTATGGGACTTAACATCCGAGGTCATCAATCCCCTAGAACTTAGAACTACTTAAACCAAACTAACCTAAAGAAAACCCACACATCCATGCCCGAGGCAGGATTCGAACCTGCGACTGTAGCGGTCTCGCGGTTCCAGCGCCTAGAACCGCACGGCCGGCCCGTGTGGTGAAACCTGTACCATGTTTCGTTATAAATATACCGTTCCACTTGTATTACTTATGTTCTGTGTTTCATCTCGTCCATAATTGCGTGTGATTATTCCTGTTCAAGGACGCCTGTTCCTTATCACATGTCAACCAGCGTAAATTTACGTATATAGTACAGGTAGTACCGTTTGGTGCGTAGTGGCGATGGTAATTCTTTCTAACATTAATCTATTCTACTCGAGTTGCGTACAGAATGAGAGGAAATTTACTTTCGATGCCCCTGCACGCGCCGTTATCTTATTTTCACGATTCCTCCAAGAGATATGCGATGGAGGCAGCGAATTTCTCCCGCCCGTAACGTATCACCGGTTTCACTCAACAACGTTTCGTGAAAATGTCGTTGTCATTCTGTCGACGATCCACATTTAAGTGTAGAGGCCATGTTTTATGTTTTGATATCGGTTACGCCGACTACTTTCTGCGTTAGCAGATGGCTATGTTGACAACTCTAGACGCTGCTGCAGCGCTCCAGATTAGGCCAGACTACAATACTCGATGCGAAGCCATTAGAGGATTCACTGCATTTTCTTAGAGATATCTCTTCAAATTTAAATCATTCATTCACTTTCCGTAGTTGAGATTGCACCTGCACATTCCAGGTCATATTGCCTTTTGGTGGTAGAATTATGTCAGCGGTTACTACATGTTTGCAAACTGGCTAGGTTATAACGGAAAGATTTCATTACAGTTTCTCTTGGTGTTTTTTGGGCATACAGTAAGACAGTGGCAACACTGCTTACTTAATGCAAAACTGAGGTACATTATGCCAATCCTAATCCCGTTATTGGAGTGAGCTCATGCAGATAAAGATCGCGAAATGAGGATTTCCTAACACGTATGATAAGCAACCCGTTCCGCCAATTACTGTAAGTTATGGTTAAGGACGCGGACATGGAGTCCCTCGGAAACATTAAAGAGATCCTGTCTCGACAGGTGTTTCCCAAGAACCGGGCCATTCCTTCCTTATTAAGCTCACGACTTGGCAGTAGCGCCGCAAGTGTGGCAGCCGTATTGCCTCGGAAGCCCTCGTCTTAATGGCGAGCGGGCAAATAGCGCCAGTAATAGCTGCGAAGCGTGACTGAGTCGAATCCGAGAACGTGGGATCTAGTACGGGGCGGAAGCAAAAGCAACCGTATCGAAAGTGGGAAACCAGACTCCCGATTATTCTGCGTCCATTTCATTACATTATTTGATTGATTAATCACGCAATACGTGCATGCTATGTAGACAGTGAGGACAAAGTAAATGGGAAGGATTTCACGCAAGTAGTCATACTTCTGCATCAACATTCACCTCCGTACCTAAGAGAGTTATTCTGTAAGTAAGGTCCGATCGGTTGTAAAATGGAAACCACAGTGAAAATCAGATAAGGCTTTGTACAGATGTGTCGGCCAGTGTCTATAGTATGCCCGTAGATCCCGTCACGCGGCTCTTCTCAGTTCACAGCGCAAAGACGCCTAGATCAGTAGTACCTCCCACTAACAAGGGAACCTCCCCATCGCACCCCCTCCCCCCCCCCCCCCCCCAGATTTAGTTATAAGTTGGCGCAGTGGATAGGCCTTATAAAACTGAACACAGATCAATCGAGAAAACAGGAAGAAGTTGTGTGGAACTATGAAAAAAATTAGTAAAATATACAAACTGAGTAGTACATTCGTAAGATAAGTAACATCAAGGACAGTAAGATTTCAGGAGCGCCTGGTCCCGTGGTTAGCGTGAGCAGCTGCGGGACCAGAGGTCTTGGGTTGAAGTCTTCCCTCGAGTGAAAAATTTAACTTTTTATTTTCAGACAATTATTATCTGCCCGTCACTTTTTTGGGAGTGATTATCACATCCACAAGAAAACCTAAATCGGGCAAGGTAGAAGAATCTTTTTACCCATTCGCCAAGTGTACAAGTTAGGTGGGTCGACAACATATTCCTGTCATGTGACGCACATCCCGCTACCAGTGTCGTATAGAATGTATCAGACGTGTTTTCCTGTGGAGGAATCGGTTGACCTATGACCTTGCGATCAAATGTTTCCGGTTCCCATTGGAGAGGCACGTCGTTTCGTCAACTAATCGCACGGTTTTGCGGTGCGGTCGCAAAATACAGACACTAAACTTATTACAGTGAACAGAGACGTCAATGAACGAACGGACAGATCACAACTTTGCGAAAATAAAATTTTCCGTCGAGGGAAGATTTGAACCAAAGACATCTCGTTCCACAGCTGCTCACGCTAACCACGGGACCACGGCGCTCCTGAACTCACATTTTTTTTTTATTTTATGAACAAGGTGTAGGGAAAAAAAGAATAATAATTCTGATGTAATCTAAGAGGTGTGAAGCAATATACAGTGGAGTGAGGGAAAGACCAGTGTTGTCTGGGGTAGTGCATTGAAGAAAGGAGGCGCGTGTCCATGCGCCTACTCCACTGTGGGTTACAAATGTAGAAAGTAGCGCGGGGAGTCTCACATGTCAGCAGGGGGGGCGGGAGTGCTGTCGGCGTGTGGCACCATCCAACTGAGCGGGGGTGAAGTAAAGATCGCATGTAGGTAGTTGGCGAAGAAGGCGCGGTAGCACGGTCGCTGTTCAACTTCACTGTGGGCGGTTTGTAAGTACTGCCAGAAATCAAGGCGTGATTTGTCGCCACCATTATACATGTAGGTGATCGTCCACCCCTTGACCCATACAATCGCATGATTTTTGGAGGCGGGGAAATAAGAATTCTCAGGATGGATAAAAGTCCGTGGGTCAATCGAGTCCGGCGGAACGCGGAGGTAACAGGCAACAAACTGTCGGGCAAGTTTCCAGACGTCACTGGTGGCAGCACAAGCCAGTTGGTGGACATCGTCATCCACGAGGTGGCAAATGGAAGAAAGTGGAGAGTCCTGTAGTTCGATGGCGTGAAGGCGATGGTTTGTGGCGAATTTTTCATTTGCGACTTGGTACCATGTTGCCCGGACGTTGGAGGGAAGAAAAGGCTGGTGGATGTGACGCCAAACCGTTGGCCACCGCGTGGACGGATGTCTCAGTTCGATATTGTTGCTGGATATGGAACGAAGGAGTGGGGTGTAAAAATCTTTAGGTCGAGGACAACGCGTGGTCGGTAAGTGCGTGTGAGCATAACTGAAGTCGACGATGAAATCAGAAATGTGGGTCAAATGGTGCTTGATGTGTCCGACTGGTACTGGTGGTGTTATGGTCGCGGGCACAAGAATTTCCAGCAAGCTGCGCGTAAGGGAGGTGCCCCCGTGCCACTGCTTGTGCATGGTGGACATGTACAAGGACGCCGCTCGGAGTCGCACATTGACACGGCCGAGGCCTCCTGCTCGCGGGGGAAGGGTGAGCGTGTCGCAGCGGACCTTAAAGATCGTACCGGCCGTAAGGAAGTATTCGAGGGCAGCCTGGAGGCTGCGTCCAATAGTTGATGGCAGCGGGAGGACCTGTGCGATGTGGACCATTTTGGCCGCCACATGTTGATTGAGGTATTGGACACGTTGTAAAGAATCGAGTCGTCGGAGAAGATTTTGTCGCACCGTCGTGCGGATAGTTTGGAGTGCACGCCGAAAATTGATGGCAGCGGAGCGGCGCACGGTGGAGGTGTAAATGATACCAAGATATCGTAGTTGTTGTACACACGGGAGAGGTGCTAAGTCGTCGTGTGAGAGGCCGCGTCCAATGGGCATCGCCGCGGATTTAGCCACATTCATGTTACTGCCCGCTGCAGTGCCGTACGTTGATATCAAATCAAGTACCGTGTGCGTTTCACTCCGTGAGCGGATCAAGAGGAGGAGGTCGTCCGCATACGCACGACATCGAAAACTGTGCTGTCGCAAAGTGAGACCAGAAAGGTGGCTCGTCAGACTCCCGATGAGTGGCTCCAGGCTTATGGCATACAGTAGGGTCGAAAGTGGGCAGCCTTGCCGTACGGAACGCCGGATCGCCACTGGTCCCGCCACACGGCCGTTAACCTGAATCAGAGATTCGGCGGTGCCGTACAGGCGCCGGATCACGTCGATAAAGGTTGGTGGAAAACCCATGCGGTTCATCACTGAGAACAGAAAAAGATGCCGCAATTTGTCGAATGCGCTGTCAAAATCAATGGCAACCACTGCTGCGCGGAGTCTGCACGCCGCTGCCAGTGCAATTAAATCGCGACATTCTCCTGTGGCCGTTTGTATATTAACTGAGCCGCCCGGAGTTGTCTGTTCCGGGGATAGAATGCTAGGCAGGATCTTGCGGCATCGCGTTGCCAGTAGGCGTGTAAAAATTTTACAGTCTGCATTAAGCAGAGTCAGGGGACGGTAATGTGCTGTCGTCACACCTGGTGTCAGTTTGTGGATGGGTATAATAATTCCCGTGACGAAGGACGGCGGTACGGCGTTCCCCATCGTCAGCAGTTCATTAAACATCGTTGTCCACCGTGACGCCATTAGTGTGAAGAAAGCGCGATAAAATTCTATCGGCAATCCGTCGACACCAGGTGACTTATTCAGAGCACCTTTTTTGATTGCATCGTGGATTTCGTCACGCATAATGGGCTCCATCAGCTCGTCCGCTTCGTCGCTGGTGAGGGTGCGAGTTACGTGTGGTAACACAGACTCCTCAGGGTGGTTGTTGGTAGTCTCCTCCTGGTACATTGTGCGGTAGTGGTCGACAAAGGCACTGACGATTTCGGCCTGGCAAGTGACGTGCTGGCCGCGACAGGTGGTGATCTCGGTGATGAGTTGTCGTCGTCGATGTTTCCTATCGGAGGCGATATGATGCATGGTCGGATGTTCTTGTTCCGCCGAATCTTGACGTCGGGTTCGCACCATAGCCCCCTGCAGTCTACGGCGTGTCAAAGTTACAATTTGCGCCTTAATTCTGCTGCGTTCCCTCTGGGTGTCGGGGGTGGGCGGTTGGGCGTCCAGGTCGCGGAGAACGGCGTAGAAATAGTCGGTAGTGTGCCGGCGCCACATAGCAACTTCCTTTCCATACTGAATCAAAGTACGTCGAATGGCAGGTTTGGCACATTCTAGCCACCAGGTCAAGGTCGTGCCGTATTTAGGTAAGCGTCGTTCACAGGTGGCCCATGTCTCGGTAACACGTTGAAGACATTCGGGATCATGAAGATGGGAGGTGTTTAGCTTCCACGGTGCACGACTACGCCAGACCACTTGCTTGGGGAAGAGAATGGTGCAGATGTAGGCACAGTGGTCCGAAAAGGCCAGGGGCCAAAGTTCTGCACCTTGGACTGCAGGCGTGAGTTCCCGAGAGACGTAAATTCTATCAAGGCGGCTCGCGGAGTGACTCGTCTGGTAAGTATGTCCAGGCGCGTCGCCGTGCCGAACTTCCCAAGTGTCGCGGAGCAACAGATCTCGGACGACAAGACGCAGTTCTTGACAGGTGTTGTAGTGGGGCACTTGATCTTTAGGGTGCAAGACACAATTAAAATCACCCCCAAGCAAGTAATGGTCGCAGCGTCCAAGAAACAAAGGAGCGATGTCTTCTGAATAGAAGAGTGCCCTGTCGCGTCTGCGGGTGGAGCCTGACGGAGCGTAAATGTTGACGATACGGGTCCCCATAACGGTAACGGCCATGCCTCTGGCAGATGGAAGATATGTGATATCGGCCACTGGAATGCCTTCTCTGGCGTAGATGGCTACGCCGCGTCCCAGGTGGTCACCAGGAGAAGGATAAGTGTTATATCCCGCGACGTCTGGAAGTGTGGCCAGGTGTACTTCCTGTAGTAGTGCGATATCGACGTCCGACGCCCATATCATCTCTCGCAGCAGTTGAAGTTTCACGGGTGAGCTAATGGTGTTAGTGTTGATCGTCGCTATTCGGTAGGTTTGGAGCCGTACCCCGCCGTGGAGGGGAACTCCACCGGCGGAGGATGAAGAGGGGCGAGGCAACGGTGAGTCGTGCCGTACGCCACCCGACGGCGTTATCAGCGGCGTAACGATGCTTCCGTCTGGGGTAACTCTGTCCCCAGCGTGTGGTCCGGGTCCTCATCGACGTCCTCACTCCACACCATTGAAGGCGTTGTCGTTGTGATGGTCGTACGTTCCACTTCGGTCGTAGGGGCAGAGGACGTCTCGGCGACAGTCGCATCTGTGGAGTCCATTGGTTCAGGAGCACCTGAGCGAGCCAGTAGAGTAGGCATCGACGTATCCACAGTCGGCGTCATGTTGTCGTCATGCGTATCGTCGTGTAGGTTCTCCGAGGCCTCGTCGGGTCAGACGGCCTCTGGAGCATCGGGGGGTGGTGATCCGTCTCGTTCCGAGACCGCACGGCGCCTCCTCTTGCGCCTCTTAGGTGAACGTTGTTTGCGGGTTCGTCCCTCCGTGTCGGAAGACGGGAGGGAGTCGCGTCGCTCTGAGAGGAAGGCCGCCGCGGGAACGTCAAATGAAGGGGCGTCCATACGTTCAGGCGGGTGGGTGTCGGAAGTCGTCGCTGTTGGTAGTGGCGCCGGAGTAGCGTCAGGCCTTGAGCGCGACGCGTCGGCCCCAGCGGTATCCGTAGCAGCTGGAAGGGTCACCGGTGCATGGTCCGATGGGCGGCGGCCGGTGGGAGGAGAAGAGAGCGCCGAGGCGTAGGTGATCGGTAAAACCGTCGTCGGAGCCGGAGGTGCCACGGTAGCGGCTGGCAATTGGGTGATTCGTCGCTGAAGACACTCAGATCTGAGGTGGCCTTCTTTGCCGCACCCGGAACAGGTCTCGGGTTGGCCGTCGTATATGACAACCGCGCGGCACCCGCTAATTTGCAGGTAAGATGGCACGTGGCGATGGAGGTCGATGGTGATCTGCCGTACACCGTTAAGAACGGGGTACGTTTGGAATTGCGCCCAGCGTTCGGCAGTGTGGCCATGTACAGTGCCATAGGGGCGGAAAGCCGCGATAACGTCTTCCGCTGGAAGCTCGAACGGGAGTTCGAAAACTCGTATGGTGCGCATTCCTAAGCCGGCATGGTCGACAGTGACTGCTCCGACATTGCCGTCGGCGTGGCAAAAGCGTAATCCATGGTTGGTGTCACGAAGTATTCTTTCACATACCGCGTCACTGACGACTTTGACGTACACAGTACTGCTTAATATGGACAAATGGATGCCCAAGATGTCAGAAGCTGGGATCTTAGCAACGTCGCGTAGGAAGCGTTCCACTTCCAAGGCCTTTGGTCGTGCGTAGTCGTTGCAGAACTTGAAACGTAAAGTTGATTTTCGAAAACGGTTGGCCATGATTCTAGTGCACGTAAGCGACACGTAAGTGACGGCCGCTGAAATGTAAACAACAGCGAACGCGCGCGCTCCGCAGGCGGAAATAACAACACGTCCGTACTGCACGGCGGCGAAAGCCGGACTTCACATTGTCCTTAATATTGCCTATCTTGAGCATGAACTACTCAGTTTGTATATTTTGTTTATTTTTTCATAGTTCCACAGAACTTCTTCCTGTTTTCTCGATTAATCAGTGTTCAGTTTTTCAAGGCCTATCAGCTGTGCCAACTTATAACTAAATCTGGGGAGGGAGGGTGCGATGGGGAGGTTCCCGTGTAAGTATGGTCCCAGCGCAGTGGTTGAACCTAATTTCATGCAGTCCTACATAACAACATCATGCATTACCTTCTTCATGACAATCCTCGGCCGCACACTATAGGGGCAATGACGACGTTCCTGGTTTCGATGGGAAGTGTCTGTTGGTACAACACTGCAAAAAGGTTCAAATGGTTCAAATGGCTGTGAGCACTATGGGACTTAACTTCTGAGGTCATCAGTCCCATAGAACTACACTACTGGCCATTAAAATTGCTACACCAAGAGGAAATGCAGATGATGAACGGGTATTCATTGGACAAATATATTATACTAGAACTGACATATAATCACATTTTCACGCAATTTGGGTGCATAGATCATGAGAAATCAGTACCCAGAACAACCACCTCTGGCCGTAATAACGGCCTTGATACGCCTGGGCATTGAGTCAAACAGAGCTTGGATCGCGTGTACAGGTACTGCTGCCCATGCAGCTTCAACACGATGCCACAGTTCATCAAGAGTAGTGACTGCCGTATTGTGACGAGCCAGTTGCTCGGCCACCATTGATCAGACGTTTTCAATTAGTGAGAGATCTGGAGAATGTGCTGGCCAGGGCAGCAGTCGAACATTTTCTGTATCCAGAAAGGCCCGTACAGGACCTGCAACATGCGGTCGTGCATTATCCTGCTGAAATGTAGGGTTTCGCAGGGATCGAATGAAGGGTAGAGCCACGGGTCGTAACACATATGAAATGTAACGTCCACTGTTCAAACTGCCGTCAGTGCGAACAAGAGGTGACCGAGACGTGTAACCAATGGCACCCCATACCATCACGCCGGGTGATACGCCAGTATGGCGATGACGAATACACGCTTCCAATGTGCGTTCACCGCGATGTCGCCAAACATGGATGCGACCATCGTGATGCTGTAAACAGAACCTGGATTCATCCGAAAAAATGACGTTTTGCCATTCCTGCAGCCAGGTTCGTCGTTGAGTACACCATCGCAGGCGCTCCTGTCTGTGATGCAGCGTCAAGGGTAACCGCAGCCACGGTCTCCGAGCTGATAGTCCAGGCTGCTGCAAACGTCGTCGAACTGTTCGTGCAGATGGTTGTTGTCTTGCAAACGTCCCAATCAGTCGACTCAGCCATCGAGACGTGGCTGCACGATCCGTTAGAGCCATGCGGATAAGATGCCTGTCATTTCGACTGCTAGTGATACGAGGCCGTTGGGATCCAGCACGGCGTTCCGTATTAACCTCCTGAAGCCACCGATTCCATATTCTGCTAACAGTCATTGGATCTCGACCAACGCGAGCAGTAATGTCGCGATACGATAAACCGCAATCGCGATAAGCTACAATCCGACCTTTATCAAAGTCGGAAACGTGATGTCACGCATTTCTCCTCCTTACACGAGGCATCACAACAACGTTTCACCAGGAAACGCCGGTCAAGTGCTGTTTGTGTGTGAGAAATCGGTTGGAGACTTTCCTCGTGTCAGCTCGTTGCACGTGTCGCCACCGGCGCCAACCTTATGTGAATGCTCTGAGAAGCTAATCATTTGCATATCACAGCATCTTCTTCCTGTCGGTTAAATTTCGCGTCTGTAGGACCTCATCGTCGTGGTGTAGCAATTTTAATGGCCAGTAGTGTACATAAACCTAACTAACCTAAGGACATCACACACATCCATGCCGGAGGCAGGATTCGAACCTGCGACCGTAGCGGTCGCGCTGTTCCAGACTGTAGCGCCTAGAACCGCTCAGCCACCCAGGACGGCGAAAAAGTTTATGTCGGAGCGGCGACAATGTAGAGAAGTAACTACAAGATATTGCCAATAAAATATTTTTGACTTTCACTGTGGTTTCCATTCCGCAACCGATCAGACGTTACTTTCGGAATAATCAAAATGGTTCAAATGGCTCTGAGCACTATGGGACTCAACTGCTGTGGTCATCAGTCCCCTAGAAGTTAGAACTACTTAAACCTAACTAACCTAAGGACATCATACACATCCATGCCCGAGGCAGGATTCGAACCTGCGACCGTAGCAGCAGCGCGGCTCAGGACTGGAGCGCCTAGAACCGCACGACCACCGCGGCCGGCTCGGAATAATCCTCATACATCTACAGCCGTATTCTGCTAATTCCGGTGAAGTGCATGGTAGAGAGCACATCTCATTTTACCGCGTATTACAATTTCTCCCCGTTACATTCGCATATGTGGCGTGAGAGAATGTCTGCTATCCTCTCCGTCCATGTAGCGATACGTTGGAGTAGTATAGTCATAGCTTTCTCACCAAATACTGACGCGTCTGCAGGTTCAGTTATTTCAGCATTTCCGTCAAACTCTCCTTCTGGTCAAACAGTCCTATTAAAATCTGTGCTGTACTTCTAAGTATACGTTCAGTAGCCCTTCTTAGTCCTATTTGATGTGGTCCCAAAACATTTGAGCAGTATGCTAGAATGAGTCATAAGAGTGTTCTGTATTTTCCTTTGTAGACTATTTGCATTTTTCCAGTATCTTACCACTGAACGAACGATTAAGCCCGTGTTATCATTCCGTTTCATGTCCCTTCAAATTGTTACACCCAGAAATTTGTATAATTTGATTGTGACTTACAGATATTGTACGAAGATCACTCCAAAGGAAACGCACACAATTTTTTTTTTAATCCATCCGTTTTCTACATGTTAGAAGGTTTTACAGTGTGTAGATACAGCCTTTATGAACAATATTTTCATTTCTCCACATAATTTCCATCCCTCTCAAGTGCCTTATGCCATCTTGGAACCATCGCCCGTATACCCGCACGGTAAAATTCTGGACCAACCTGTTGGAGCCACTGTTTGGCAGCGTGCACAAGGGAGTCATCATCTTCAGACCTTGTTCCACGAAGAGAGTCTTTCAGTTTCCCAAAGATATGATAGTCACACGGAGCCAGGTCAAGACTGTAAGGCGGGTGTTTCAGTGTTGTCCATCCGAGTTTTGTGATCGCTTCCATGGTTTTTAGACTGACATGTGGCCGCGCATTGTCGTGCAACAGCAAAACATCCTGCTTTTGCCGATGTGGTCGAACACGACTCAGTCGACCTTGAAGTTTCTTCAGTGTCGTCACATATGCATCAGAATTTTTGGTGGTTCCACTTAGCATGATGTCCATAAGCAAGAGTCCTCCGGAATCGAAAAACACCGTAGTCGTAAGTTTTCCAGCAGAAGATGTGGTTTTGAATTTTTTTCCTTGGGTGAATCTGCATGATGCCATTCCATTGAAAAATGATGGAGCCATGTTTCATCACCTGTCACAATTCTTCCAAGAAACTCGTCTCCACCATTCTCGTACTGTTCCAAAAGTTTGTTGCATACCGTTTTTCTTGTTTCTTTGTGAGCCACTGTGAACATCCTGGGAACCCATCTGGCACAACACTTTTTTAACGCCAACACTTTCAGTATTCTGCAGACACTTCCTTCCCCTATCCCAACGTACCGTGACAATTCGTTCACTGTGATGGATCTGTCAGCAGTCACCAATTCGTTAACTCTCTGCACATTGTCTGGAGTGTGTGCAGTACGAGGCCTGCCGCTGCGCGGACAATCCTCAATATTGCCGTGCCCGCTTTCATCACGTAACCTGCTTGCCCACCGACTAACTGTACTGCGGTCGACAGCAGCATCTCCGTACACCGTTTTCAACCTCTTGTGGATGTTTCCCACTGTCTCGTTTTCACAGCACAGGAATCCTGTGACAGCACGTTGCTTCTGACGAACGTCTAAGTGTAGCAGCGATCTTGAAGACATGCTGTGACGGCGCCACTCACGGGAACAGTTTGAACTAAGATTGAAAACAAGCGGGATGGATGTATCTATACACTGTAAAACTTTCACACATGCAGAATGAAAACTGTATTTTTACAAAAATAGTGTGGATTTCTTTTGGAGTGACCCTCGTAGTTATAACATACTGCATTTCGCTAGGGGCACAATTTTGCAAGAGTCTAATTGAACATTTGATAGCGTTTTTCAGACAGTGACTTCGTTCATAAACGTTGGTGTGGTTCTTCGGAAGTCAGGAAATACTGTATCCCACTGACTGTTTGATCCATGGCTTTCAGGGTGTCATGTGAGAAAAATACATGTTGGGTGTCGCATGACCACCGTTCTCATGATCTGTTCTGGTTGGTAGAGTGAAAGTCATTCTGTTCGAGATACCTAATTATGTTTGAGCTTAGAATATATTCTAAGATTCTTCAACAAACGGATGTCAGTGATACGTCACAATAGTTTTGTGGATAACTTCTGTTACTCTTATAGTAAATGGGCGCTTTCTTCCAACTGCTGGACACAGTTTGTTCGAGATAACGGCGGGTATCGTAGTTAAAATGGGGGCAAACTCAGCCGCAAATTCTGCGTTGAACATACGAAAAACTGATGAAAGCTAGCAAAGTGAAACTTTTATTGTGTCTCGCCCAACTGAAAACCAGATGGACTATTTGTAAGTATCGTTTAAGTAATCAGTAGCTTTTCATAAGTGCATGTAGGCGGTAGGGTCTGACCCAGTTCTGATCCTGTTCTTTTTAAGACGTCTAGCTGTGGCATAATGTTATCTTCTTCTTTTAGGCTATTTATTGCTTGTTACTGCGTCTGTGTCTTGCAGGGTCTCTTTCGCCCTTTTTCTTCCGAGACAGATCTGGCACTGAGAGTAGTAATACAGGGTGATTCAAAAAGAATACCACAACTTTAAAAATGTGTATTTAATGAAAGAAACATAATATAACCTTCTGTTATACATCATTACAAAGAGTATTTAAAAAGTTTTTTTTTCACTCAAAAACAAGTTCAGAGATGTTCAATATGGCCCCCTCCAGACACACGAGCAATATCAACCCGATACTCCAACTCGTTCCACACTCTCTGTAGCATATCAGGCGTAACAGTTTGGATAGCTGCTGTTATTTCTCGTTTCAAATCATCAATGGTGGCTGGGAGAGGTGGCCGAAACACCATATCCTTAACATAGCCCCATAAGAAAAAATCGCAGGGGGTAAGATCAGGGCTTCTTGGAGGCCAGTGATGAAGTGCTCTGTCACGGGCTGCCTGGCGGCCGATCCATCGCCTCGGGTAGTTGACGTTCAGGTTTCATAACTAACCTTTTTCGTAGGACTCTCCATACAGTTGATTGTGGAATTTGCAGCTCTCTGCTAGCTCTGCCAGTCGATTTTCCTGGGCTGCGAACAAATGCTTGCTGGATGCGTGCTACATTTTCATCACTCGTTCTCGGCTGTCCAGAACTTTTCCCTTTGCACAAACACCCATTCTCTGTAAACTGTTTATACCAACGTTTAATACACCACCTATGAGGAGGTTTAACACCATACTTCGTTCGAAATGCACGCTGAACAACTGTCGTCGATTCACTTCTGCTGTACTCAATAACACAAAAAGCTTTCTGTTGAGCGGTCGCCATCTTAGCATCAACTGACGCTGACGCCTAGTCAACAGCGCCTCAAGCGAACAAATGTACAACTAAATGAAACTTTATAGCTCCCTTAATTCGCCAACAGATAGTGCTTAGCTCTGCCTTTTGTCGTTGCAGAGTTTTAAATTCCTAAAGTTGTGGTATTCTTTTGGAATCACCCTGTATTTTTGGGAGAGTTACTTATTAGCCAATTGCTTACCTTTCAACTTCGAGGACCGTAAATTTATATTGGCTTTTCTCTTATAGACCTCAGATGATATCGACATTCCACAAGGCACTCTTTTTCTATTCTTCCAGTCCCGCTCTTGTTGGAATTCATGTTAATCCTCTGCCGCCAATCTGATCTGTTTATCTTTGTCGAGAGACGAGAAGGGAAAGAACAATAGGTTTACAGGAGGAACAAACAAGCGATGCTTAGGAAGACTGGATTAGTCATGGTCCGTCCCAGACAAAGAAAAGTGGACAAAGGAAGAGCTCATTTCGATAGAGCTACTAGGTTCCAGAAGTGGTGCTAACCTTTATCTTCAATGGCAGTCTGTAACAACAAAAACATTGAAAAAGTGAATGTTTGTGTACTGTCTCATATATGAGCTCATTGATATGCTCTACGTATTTTGATTTTTGTAAAATGTAACAGCTTCCATGATAGCTTAGTATACTTCTTTGTTCTTTTTGATAGCATTAACTTTTACTGTCTACATCGTATGTAATTCTGTTTTTTTTTTTTATTGTTTCAGGTAAGTAGTACATCTTCATAACGCAGAAACAGGTGCTTCAGTTGGCATGGTTCTGGTCTTAATTATGGGAATGCCTACTTTATTCAGAGGAACGTTTGGAAGTGTGGTGCAATTTCCAAGTAAGTACTTCACAATATGAACTGAGTCTTATTTATACGTCCGTCATCGCATGTATTAAAACGTTCTATATCGGTCGAGGTTCGCCTCTGTCAGATGGACTATACTTCCGAAAAGTGCTGTTCAAATAAAAAGCAACACATGCTTGTGTTGGAGTACGATGAGCCCAGTACAGACAACGAGATGGGTCAATTACACAGTACCACGCCAGGATTCCGATTTCGGCCTATGGGAGGTCAAGAAGGCTACTGACAAAGTAGACTGGAGGAAAGGTATATGTTTGTAGCATGGGCTTCATTGAGTAATACCGAAGGAATGGGTACTCCCGAATGTGTAGTATTCAAAGATAGGTTATCAGAGAAATTCGAAATTACATGTGCGAAGAGTAACTTGTTTCTTACTGGCGATAGTGCAATGCTGGCGCACTTACGGTACTTCAACCGAATGCCTTTTCCTGTTTTCCTGTTCAACTGAGTCCATGCCTTTGACTGCTACGACAGCAAATGGCACGCAAGATATTTACGCTTGCGTTTTTTGACGTAAACGGATTACACACATGAAAGCGAATAGCTTCTAGACCCTGGTGTGAATCTGGTGCGCTGTTTCATCGAAAATATCCAGCCGTGATCCGTCGTTTTCCGAAGTGCACGGGTGTTCTGTTGGGTATATCTGGTTGCAATGTCTATCAACCATAACGAACGCTAGATTCTGAATAGTAGTGGAAGACTAGTCAGATAGTCCAGTTCATAACAATGTTAGATCAGATGACAGTAGTTCACAGTCTGATGTAACTGAAAAGACTGCGCAAATTGAAATTTTAAACAAAATCTTTAAAATACAGATGCATAAGAGTGACAAACGTCGTCGGTATGGAGCCGTTTGTCTACGAAATGATATCACTTTTACAGTTTCAGAACAATTTACAGTAGCATGCAAGTCAGTAAGTGTTGCATTTCTGTTATTGTAAGACATATGAAAATACCTCGATGGGACGATTTCATAACACGAGAAGTATTTTAAATAGGGCAACGAAACTTCACAGTCGCTAAGAACGGTGCTACTGTGTTTTACAATTTCAGGAGCAGTTACAGAACGTTTTGTTTTCAAATACTAAGTTAGCAGCTGAGACATGTACAGGATTCATCAGTTTTCAGGAAACGAAGCGTTATTGGCGACCTTAAACTCCGCAGAAAGTACATTACGCATAACATTATCTCACTAAAAGATAAGAATTATGTTTTCGGTGCAGAATGCCAAAAATCTTCCATAGCAACTGTTATGGAAAAAAAGTGTCATTTTGCATCTTCTGTCTTAAGCGTACTGCATGTTAAAGGTATCTATTCAAAGACACTTTTCACTTTTATTCAAATCATTTTTACTATACTCTCACTTTTATTCCACTCTTTCTTCGTCTTTCAGAAGTGTACTTTTACTTCAACTGCGTTTTTTATGCAGTTCAATTTAATTTCGTAAAACTTCGTGCAAGTTATTGCGAAGATGCTCATTACCTACCGAATGAATTTAAGGACGTACTGCATGCTGTCCACGCGATATTATTTCCAGCTCTAAATCTGACAAGCAAAGCATGAGCTTCAATTTAGGCATGTTTATTTTCGAGCAATAATGCGTTTCTTTTCCTATTCCTTGTATGAACGTAAGACGGTAAGGGGAAAAAAAATACTAACGAGAGAAGGGTCCAGCGATCTGTTGTCACGATTGTCTTCTGTTCTACAGAGAACGATGTAAGCAAGAAACTTAAAAGTCGCTGTACTCGTCATCTGTACTGTAGCTGAGCAGAATTTATATATATATGTTTAGATCAAATAACTATGTTAGATCATAAACTCCTGAATTCCGAATTACCCGAATGAAAAGGATGCGAACTTTTTGATTACGTCGGGTCACTGGGACGAACACAAAGGCAAGTTTTGGGGTTATCTGTCAACATAATGTTACTAAAGGTAAAATCTTCAACTTGTCAAGCTGCGTCATGTTTCCCTTCAACTTCTTAGACAGTCAACGTTTCGACCCAGAACACATGCCGCGCCTTGTCAACGTGGAAGACCTTCATGAAAACGACACGAAAGCCTGCAGACTTAACAGTATAGCGTTACTTATTTTGTATCGACAGTGCCCTCCTACCAGTTGCTTGACTGTTAGTGAAAATCAGTTAGTTTTATGGTACTGGGTGCAATAAAACTAATGCAAGAAATATACGAAAGCTTCGATGACTGTAATGTAAGTCAATACCATATCTACTGTTTTGTACTTTTTACAGAATTGTAATGACATTGGAAGAAGTAAAGAATGTAAATATAAATACTATCTTTGATCACAAAATATTGTTACTATACATCATTGTTGTTGTTGTGGTCTTCAGTCCTGAGACTGGTTTGATGCAGCTCTCCATGCTACTCTATCCTGTGCAAGCTTCTTCATCTCCCAGTACCTACTGCAACCTACATCCTTCTGAATCTGCTTAGTGTATTCATCTCTTGGTCTCCCTCTACGATTTTTACCCTCCACGGAGCCCTCCAATGCTAAATTTGTGATCCCGTGATGCCTCAAAACATGTCCTACCAACCGATCCCTTCTTCTAGTCAAGTTGTGCCACAAACTTCTCCCCAATCCTATTCAATACCTCCTCATTAGTTACGTGATCTACCCATCTAATCTTCAGCATTCTTCTGTAGCACCACATTTCGAAAGCTTCTGTTCTCTTCTTGTCCAAACTATTTATCGTCCATGTTTCACTTCCATACATGGCTACACTCCATACAAATACTTTCAGAAACGACTTCCTGACACTTAAATCTATACTCGATGTTAACAAATTTCTCTTCTTCAGAAACGATTTCCTTGCCATTGCCAGTCTACATTTTATATCCTCTCTACTTCGACCATCATCAGTTATTTTACTCCCTAAATAGCAAAACTCCTTTACTACTTTAAGTGTCTCATTTCCTAATCTAATTCCCTCAGCATCACCCGACTTAATTTGACTACATTCCATTATCCTCGTTTTGCTTTTGTTGATGTTCATCTTATATCCTCCTTTCAAGACACTGTCCATTCCGTTCAACTGCTCTTCCAAGTCCTTTGCTGTCTCTGACAGAATTACAATGTCATCGGCGAACCTCAAAGTTTTTACTTCTTCTCCACGAATTTTAATACCTACTCCGAATTTTTCTTTTGTTTCCTTTACTGCTTGCTCAATATACAGATTGAACAACATCGGGGAGAGGCTACAACCCTGTCTCACTCCTTTCCCATCCACTGCTTCCCTTTCATGCCCCTCGACTCTTATAACTGCCATCTGGTTTCTGTACAAATTGTAAATAGCCTTTCGCTCCCTGTATTTTACCCCTGCCACCTTCAGAATTTGAAAGAGAGTACTCCAGTTAACGTTGTCAAAATCTTTCTCTAAGTCTACAAATGCTAGAAACGTAGGTTTGCCTTTTCTTAATCTTTCTTCTAAAATAACTCATAAGGTTAGTATTGCCTCACGTGTTCCAACATTTCTACGGAATCCAAACTGATCTTCCCCGAGGTCCGCTTCTACCAGTTTTTCCATTCGTCTGTAAAGAATTCGCGTTAGTATTTTGCAGCTGTGACTTATTAAACTGATAGTTCGGTAATTTTCACATCTGTCAACACCTGCTTTCTTTGGGATTGGAATTATTATATTCTTCTTGAAGTCTGAGGGTATTTCACCTGTCTCATACATCATGCTCACCAGATGGTAGAGTTTTGTCATGACTGGCTCTCCCAAGGCTGTCAGTAGTTCTAATGGAATGTTGTCTACTCCCGGGGCCTTGTTTCGACTCAGGTCTTTCAGTGCTCTGTCAAACTCTTCACGCAGTATCTTATCTCCCATTTCTTCTTCATCTACATCCTCTTCCATTTCCACAATATTGTCCTGAAGTACATCGCCCTTGTATAAACCCTCTATATACTCCTTCCACCTTTCTGCCTTCCCTTCTTTGCTTAGAACTGGGTTGCCATCTGAGCTCTTGATATTCATAAAAGTGGTTCTCTTCTCTCCAAAGGTCTCTTTAATTTTCCTGTAGGCAGTATCTATCTTACCCATAGTCAGACAAGCCTCTACATCCTTACATTTGTCCTCTAGCCATTCCTGCTTAGCCATTTTGCACTTCCTGTCGATATCATTTTTGAGACGTTTGTATTCCTTTTTGCATACTTCATTTACTGCATTTTTATATTTTCTCCTTTCATCAATTAAATTCAATATTTCTTCTGTTACCCAAAGATTTCTATTAGCCCTTGTCTTTTTACCTACTTGATCGTCTCCTGCCTTCACTACTTCATCCCTCAGAGCTACCCATTCTTCTTCTACTGTATTTCTTTCCCCCATTCCTGTCAATTGTTCCATTATGCTCTCCCTGAAACTCTGTACAACCTCTGGTTCTTTCAGTTTATCCAGGTCCCATCTCCTTAAATTCCCACCTTTTTGCAGTTTCTTCAGTTTCAATCTGCAGTTCATAACCAATAGATTGTGGTCAGAATCCACATCTGCCCCAGGAAATGTCTTACAATTTAAAACTTGGTTCCTAAATCTCTGTGTTACCATTATATAATCTATCTGCTACCTTTTAGTATCTCCAGGATTGTTCCAGGTATACAACCTTCTTTTATGATTCTTGAACTAAGTGTTAGCTATGATTAAGTTATGCTCTGTGCAAAATTCTACAAGGCGGCTTCCTCTTTCATTCCTTCCCCCCAATCCATATTCACTTACTATGTTTCCTTCTCTCCCTTTTCCTACTGACGAATTCCAGTCACCCATGACTATTAAATTTTCGTCTCCCTTCACTACCTGAATAATTTCTTTTATCTCGTCATACATTTCATCAATTTCTTCATCATCTGCAGAGCTAGTTGGCATATAAACTTGTACTACTGTAGTAGGCATGGGCTTTGTGTCTATCTTGGCCACAATAATGCGTTCACTATGCTGTTTGTAGTAGCTAACCCGCACTTCTATTTTTTTATTCATTATTAAACCTACTCCTGCATTACCCCTATTTGTTTTTGTATTTATACCCCTGTATTCACCTGACCATAAGTCTTGTTCCTTCTTCCACCGAACTTCACTAATTCCCACTATATCTAACTTTAACCTATCCATTTCCCTTTTTAAATTTTCTAACCTACCTGCCCGATTAAGGGATCTGACATTCCACGCTCCGATCCGTAGAACACCAGTTTTCTTTCTCCTGATAACGACGTCCTCCTGAGTAGTCCCCGCCTGGAGATCCGAATGGGGGACTATTTTACCTCCGGAATATTTTACCCAAGAGGACGCCATCATCATTTAATCATACAGTAAAGCTGCATGTCCTCGGGAAAAATTACGGCTGTAGTTTCCCCTTGCTTTCAGCCGTTCGCAGTACCAGCACAGCAAGGCCGTTTTGGTTAATGTTACAAGGCCAGATCAGTCAATCATCCAGACTGTTGCCCCTGCAACTACTGAAAAGGCTGCTGCCTCTCTTCAGGAACCACATGTTTGTCTGGCCTCTCAACAGATACCCCTCCGTTGTGGCTGCACCTACGGTACGGCCATCTGTATCGCTGAGGCACGCAAGCCTCCCCACCAACGGCAAGGTCCATGGTTCATGGGGGGGGCTATACATCATACCCAATCAGATTTATTTATCATGCTACTTTTTTCGTATTTCGTCCTTTGATTGCATGTTATCGTTACTACTACTGAAGAATTTATGTTAGATTGCCAAGCTACAGAATAATTCGTGTAGGAAGACACATAAACTTATTTTCGGCTTGTTTAAAAGGAGATATTTTACGGGTGAAAGCGACCCCTTGCATTGTTTCTAGGTCTACGATTATGACATGTTAGACGCGAGAGAGGATCCAGGTCAACTAACTAGGTAACACAAGCTGCCCTCAGGAATCGGTAAAATGTAGTCTACATCCTAAAGCAGGCAGGATACACCAGAGGATGTCTGTACGGGAATCACCGTGTGGACAAGCAGGAGTTGGGCAGAAAATGGAAAAACTGCGAGAAGTGCATGCTTTAACACACAGGGGGCTCACAGAATATCCCGATACGTCTGGCCAAATCATTGCCGTACCCCCGCCATGTCTCAGTCTGGGCCACTCGGCCAAAGTTGGAAACAGTGTGTGGCAAGACTCATCCGACTAAATGACATTATTCCATTGCTCCATAGTCCAGGCCTTATGGCTTTGGCGCCACGTTTTCCTGTTAAGTGCGTTTGCACCACTTACGAGTGTCTCTGAAATACAGCTCGCCCTGCAGCTCCAGCTTATGGAGCTCCTTCGTGTTGGTTTTGTGCTGACAGTCCGCTTCAATGACCATCTGTCGCGATACCTCAACAGCCACTTTCGTCCGCGTTGTGGCTTAAAGGATGATGTTTTTCAGCTTTCCGTGTATGCGGTGTAAATCTTCCATACGGTGCCTCTTGAAACACCAAACACTTCCGTTACTTTGCTTACGCTAGCGCGCACCATACTACCACCAACAATGTGCCCGCGTTCAGGTTCACTTAGCTCCGACACAATGCACTCAAAACTACACAGAACACTGTTCTGGCCACGTCGAACGCATGCAACGTACTGAGGAAAATGGCTCTGAGCACTATGGGACTCAACATCTCAGGTCATCAGTCCCCTAGAACTTAGAACTACTTAAACCTAACTAACCGAAGGACATCACACACATCCATATCCGAGGCAGAATTCGAACCTGCGACCGTAGCGGTCACGCGGTTCCAGACTGAAGCGCCTAGAACCGCACGGCCACACTGGCCGGCCGTACTGAGGAGACTGCGCAGGTGCTGTTAGTGATCAAATACGAGGCGTGTTTTTAAGTAAGTACAGTTTTGAAATTAAAAAAAGACGTGCTAAGATATCTCAATTATATTTTTACATGAAAGCCTGTACCTTAATCTACTTTTCTACATAATTTCGGTCAATATTGAGGCACTTGTCATAACGTTGTACCAGTTTTTGAATACCCTCCTCACAGAAGTCTGCCACCTGACTTGTTAACCATTGCATCACCACTGTTTTGACTTCGTCATCGTTTTGAAGACGCTGACCGCCCAGGTGTTTCTTCAAGTGCAGGAACAGATGGTACTCACTGGACGCAAGATCGGGGCTGTACGGAGGACGATCTAGAGTTTCCTATCGAAAACATGTGATGAGATCTTTGGTCTGATTCGCCACATGCGGACGGGCATTGTCTTGCAGCAAAACGTTGCCCTTGCTCAACTTCCATGGACTGTTGCTTTGATTCTGGTGTGACGTAGGCCACCCATGTTTCATCGCCCGTAACAATTTGGCTTCAGAAATCATCACCGTCGTTGTTGTACCGCTCAAGGAAAGTCAATGCACTGTCTAAACGTTTGGTTTTGTGCACATCCGCCAACATTTTCGGTACCCAACGTGCGCTCAATTTTCGGTAATTCAAGTGCTCGGTCACAATGCCATACAAAACACTACGAGAAACATTAGGAAAGTCATCCCTCAAGGAGGAAATCGTAAAGCGTCTGTTTTCTCTCACCTTATTGTCCACTTCCTGCACCAAACTTTCATTAACGACGAAGGACGCCCACTCCGTTGTTCATCGTGCACATTTGTGCGGCCATCTTTAAATGCTCTCACCCACTTTCTTACCATTCCATCACTCATAATGTTTTCTCCGTAAACTGTACAGATCTCACGATGAATATCGATCGCGTTTAGGTCTTTAGCACTAAGAAATCTTATAACCGCCCGTACTTCACAGTCGGCGGGACTCACGATTATCGGAGGCATCTTAAACACTCAGTACACTACGTAAACAAGGAAGAATCAGACTGTAATGGCGTCATTGCGTAGATTAAGGTACAGGCTCTCATGGAAAAATAAAATTATTGAGATACCTTAGCACGTCTTTTTTTAATTTCAAAACGGTACTTACTTAAGAAACACGCCTCGTACAACAGCGCAACCAGCAGGTTTGACTAGCATTTGCATTTCCGTTCGAGCTACTTTGGAGGGAAACTTGGCACTGTTTAGCAAGAAGAATGTGTTAAGACTGTGTTGAGACCCTTCTTAATCATGTAAAGCGGTCTACAGTACGAAGGTTCAAACCGTAGTGTTTACCCGTTCCTAGACGACTGGAAGCTGTTTTGAATGCCAGCGGTTTTCCTGCACCATATTGGGCATCAAGATGTGTTGACTTTTTAGTGTTTCTATATTTTTGGGCAGCCATGCATATGTTGTCTCCCATGTCACAGTGCGCACCATATGGAAAGCCGGAAATACTTCCGAAAAAGAAGTAACTCGATTAGTCGCATCTTGCTCAGCAATACCTATTTACCGAAAATAAGACGTCTGGTACTAGCAGAACGATGTCGCCGGACTGTGAGCTTGAGTCTCAGGAATAGGCAATCCTTGGCCTTCACGGTCGAATTTGTTATTCAGCGCTTACGGCAGCGGTAGACGCTCGAGTAACTCCGACGTACGTGCGCTGCAAGTTAGAACGCAGCGGCCGTTTTCTCCGTGTCGTTCGCGCTGCACAACCTGCGGTTCCGCTGCATTCAGCTGCTAGCGGCGACGAACTCTGACATTCGGACTGCCCTGCGCCGGGTACAGCAGTACGGGCACGTTTTCCCGGCCGCTCCGTATCACGTTATTCTGGTGGCCGGCGAAATTTTTTAATCTCGGTATAATTTCAAGGCCCGCCGCATGAATATGTATGAGGCGACGCAAAAGAGGCGAGGTCTTGCGCTACTTCTGACCGCATAGGCCGGGGCGACCGCTTCCCGTCTTGCGGCAAAACCGCTCATTGTTCGCAGGGAAGGACAGCGCCGTATCTTCGCCGACGCATCGGCGGCCGGGAAAACAGGTATCTACGCTGCGAGGAAATTCGCCCCTCAAGGTGAGGGGTCGAAGTTTTTTCCTTCTGTGGATGAAATAGACATGAGGCGAGACTCTTTCATCAGATCACTGGAAATGGAAATCGTATGCGTACCTCTTACAGGGAGACGACACGACCGTGGGGGTCGGGGATTTGTCCGCAATTTTGTGTAGTGAAATAGGACCTCTAACACCTCACGTGGTTAAAATATTAGGACGCACTACTCGGAAAATCCCGAGAAAAATCGATCCAAAGTTTCTTAGGTGCCTTATGAGCATAAAATGTTAGTCCATTCCGGAGCCGCCGTCTGGCCTACACGGTAGCTCAGCGTGTTCGGTCAGAGAGCTGCTTGGCCTCTGTAATAAAAAAAACTGCGTCGAAAGATCATATCAGCGCACACTCCGCTGCAGAGTGAAAACTCTCATTCTGGAAACATCCCCCAGGCTGTGGGTAAGCCATGTCTCCGCAATATCCTTTCTTTCAGGAGTGCTAGTTCTGCCAGGTTCGCAGGAGAGCCTCTGTAAAGTTTGGAAGGTAGGAGACGAGATACTGGCAGAAGTGAAGCTGTGAGTACCGGGCGTGAGTCGTGCTTCGGTAGCTCAGATGGTGCAGAGCGCGTCGCAGATTGCGCGGATTTTATTTCTTTTTGCTTTTCCTTTTTCCTTTCTTTTTCTTTACCCAGAATTTATATTTCTTTTCTCTTTCGCATATGTGTTCCCATAATTTCATGCTATTAGTGAATATTACAAAAACACATGCAAATAAATAAATACCAACGCTTTCCACTACTGTTATTTCCTGTTTCTCCCACTTCCCTAAGCACCACAGGCTCGGTGGTGGTGAGGGGGACACTGTGGCCAGGCCTCAGGTTTCGACCCCTGCTCACTTTGCCCCCCGAGCCCCCACCGGTCCACTATATTATAAAATACAAATTAAAAAAAAATAAATAAAAAATAAAAAAAAGATGGTAGAACACTTGCCCGCGAAAGGCAAGGTCCCGAGTTCGAGTCTCGGTCGGGCACACAGTTTTGATCTGCCAGGAAGTTTAACATCTAAAGGTTTTGTTGTATATTCTCCCGTTAATGAATTTTTAGTTGAAAATGGTTTGACTTAGGACAGCTTTACCCGAGATACTGAACACGGAGCTGAAAGTGACTACCAGTACAATTGACAGAATTAAATCAAGCGCTGTGAATATTCGTTTTTTCCGAGTCCTATGTAATGATCTCAGTGCTGCAAACCAACCTTTAATCTTTCGTATACAAGTCCGGTGGCTTTCGAAGGGCAATATGCTTAGCAGGCTGTACAAATTGAAATCAGAGGTAGAATTATTTCTTTCGAGTCAAGGGGAAGCTGAGCTTCAACGTTCATTCACTGATGAAGGGTTTATATTTTCCCTAGCATAGGGTAAATTCGTAGAATCAGCTTGCCAGACTCAAGTAGAAATTAACGTGAAACCCTAACCTCCGGACAACACACACCTTTCATTGCCGGAATTAAAATTCGTGGTATATGCCAGTTCTTGCTTAACACTTGCTTCAGTCACATTTGGAAACAGGTCACACTATTCTTATCTTCGAGCTTTCTTCAAACATGACAATAATTTTCTGAGTTGTTTGGCCAGTGCATATAATTAATTTTTCTACCTTTGAAGTATTTCTAGCATTATGCTCTCCTTTAAGAATTCCTCGCCATTCTTACACAAATGTATGAAAAGGCTCACCATGTCCTGTTCCTGGCTGTTTCCTTTACTTCTTGCTGTCTTTTTCTACGTCAACTTCTTTGTCCTCCAATGGTAATTTTCTGCAGACAGTTTTCCCTTAGAATACGTGAAATCCAGTTTGCTTTTCTCTTACTAATATGTTTCACGGGGGTGCTTCGTTCCTTCTCTCAGTGAAATACGTAATTATAATTTGCTGTGTCTACCCATTTAATTATCTTCATTCTTCTCAGTATCTAGACATTAAAGCTTTCCCGTACGTCTCTACTTTTGCTTCTTAATTATTGACCTTTCTGTATCGTATGTGACAACAAATACAGCATTTTGCGTAACATAATTCCTCTTTTGCACTGTTACCAATAATATTTGTATTTTTCTGAAGGCTTCCTTTCCAGTGCTGTCCTTACTTCTCCGATTCAGTTTGCATCTGCCGTAACCCTGTTTTCCAAGTAAGCAACGGAGTACACTTGCTCAGATTTTTTCCCCTTTAGTATTATATTTCGTGGGCTGTGTTTCTTCGCTGTTTTCATTAGTCTTGCCTTGAAACTGTTTTTATACAATCCGAATTCCTCCCAAGTTTTTCTCTTGGCCTTTACCGATAGCGGAATATCTTACTCATTATCCACGTGTCTCTGTTTCTTTTCACTCACAAGCCTGTCACCATAGATATTAAACTTCTCGGGAGTCTCTGCAGAAACGTAACAACTTAAGTGCTTTCCAGAGATCGGCTAACACCATATCAAGGAGAAGATGCCTGACTTCCTCACTTACTAGATTATACGGTAATAACTATTCTCATTCTAATAATTCTTGTTTTTCTTTTGTCGAAACTTTTCTCAACAAAGCTTTCTCTCCAAAATAAGCATACACTCGGAACTTATTACAATGAGCATTACACAAGTACTAACCTCAATCTGTTTCGCTAGGTAATCCGATCTTGTTCCGCACGAAGTGTTCTCAGTGCCATCTGTACATTTTGGAGCCAGGCAGAGATCGGTCCGTCATTATCTTCTTCTTCCTTCAATTTCCCAACTCAGTTTCAGTTCTGATATTCTTATTTCCTCCGTTTCTCTTACATGTCCGTACTACTGTAATTTTCTTCGATCCATCACATAACATATTCCTTCTTCCACTTCCATTAAAATAATTCTTACTAATCAATAAAGAAGTTGTACAACGAAATATAGCGCGGGTACAGGCAGCAAGCTGTGGATATATCCGTATGGGTTTTCCCATCAGAGATGCTAATACAGGCAGCTTGCCGTGACCTTAGTCTGACCCACTTGATTTCTCATCCAGGCGCGTCTCTTAGTTGATGGGAAAAGGCTGACTCTTTATCGTGAGAATCGCACGGCTGTGTGACCCTGAACTTCCTGTTCGAGAGTAAAACTTTTCACCCACACGTCTGCGTTTATGTGCCAGGATTCACTGAATCCAGAACTGGAAAGTATCGGGTCTCTCCGTAAGCGTCTTAGAATCGGTTTTATTGCCTTACAACGATCGTAATGTGTGGTGTGAAGTAAACCTATTCGCAGTTTTACGTGTGGTTTAAACAAAATCGAGCTTTTACTTGTCCAGACCTGTTTGAGGTGGTTTGCCATAGGCTTTGTCTGATCTTTGAGTGGACATGTCCAGACAGTTGTCAGGGACCTGCAATTTATAGTGGACATGGTATTTTCCACATATACGAGCCATTATCAGATATGAAACAATCCATAAATTGGCGGTCGAATCGTGGGACCGCCCAGCTGTGACCTTTTGGCTTTTAGTCTGACGCTTATGCACTGAGCTATAGAGCCACACAGTGTCTGAAGGAGGACTTGGATAAATAATATAAGAATGGAAACAAATTTTACGAGGAGAAAACTAACAACGTGAAGAACGTATAGTGTCTGTGGATAAACCAGCGAATTTACACTCCTAGCGAAATCAGGCAAAGTAGACGAGACGCTTTACGGATTCGAAACGCATTCCAAGGAAAACGCGTGGAGCAATGAAAGGCAAACAGAGATCATAAAGTGATAAGAGCCGACCAATAAAAGCAGAATGTGGAAAAACTGCACAAAAATGAAAGGAAAAGGGGAACTAAATGAAAACATCTAGATGGTGGGGAAACTAAAGACTGTGGCTGCTTCTTTTCTTTGAAGATGTTTTAGATCAGACATCCAGTACTTTCCAAATAGTAAATTTACTTTAATTCTATCTCGGTTCTGTTCATCAACTTCGAAATTAAATTTGCCATGGTCAGTTTCGTCTTCTACAGAATACAAATTGTGTCTTGTATCTAGTACAAAAACATGAGCGCGGTTTTACAACTTTCAGTCAAATTTCCCTTATTAAAAATTACTGTTCGTCGGAGTATGTAATCTTTCAGAGAGCTTCTATCGCTATTTAGTCCAAGGCACACTTTTCCTGGCAGCGTGGATGTCCACGGGGGCTGCAGTCCGGAACCGCGCGGCTGCTTCGGTCGCAGGTTCGAATCCTGCCTCCGGCATGGATGTGTGTGATGTCCTTAGGTTAGTTAGGTTTAAGTAGTTCTAAGTTTAGGGGATTGATGACCTCAGCTGTTAAGTCCCATAGTGCTTAGAGCCATTTCAACCATTTTTTTTGTCCACGGGCTGCGGGGCAAGATAAAACATTGCCTTTTAACAAGACGTGTCCTGCTGCAAAAACTCAGTTTTACACGAACTACACGGAACGTAGGATGTCTCAAATGATTGATAGTTATCCACCCAATATTTACTGTAGATAGATTACCATGATAAGCTAAAAGCTACCTACAAATTGTTAGTATATATCAAATACATCTTTTGTAATAGTAATACGATTATCGATGTAATTTTTCTAAGCACGTCTTGTAGATGCTCTGTTCAGGCACTTTATTCAGAGTAGTTGTCCAGACTTGCTAAGAGACCGAAAAAGAAAAGTGGCAGCAAGTTGTTTGTGGATGGTGGGGATCTTCTTATATCAGTCTGATTGCAGGAGATCGTAAAACATCCACGATCCCTTACGCAGCATTATTAACCATGTCACGAATGTGCATAAAAGTGTATTATCAAGGTGGAAGCGCCTAGAAGGCCAAGTCAGTGAGGTTGTTCACCTGTTAAAAATCGCGAAAGAGAACTGAGGTAATGGCCGAAGCAGAATGTGGTTATGCCGCCCTCGCCGCGGGCAAGCCCTCAGCAGAGAGGCGTAATTACACTGACTGCAGGGAATTCGTGGCGGCTGTCGGTCGTGTTTTCTACGGCGGTGTTTATGATGTGCTGCTGAGAGGGCAGACAAAAGTGGACACTTCACGACGGGTGTTTGACACGTAACGTTTCTGTAGCTCTATAAGTCTGTGTACAATGAAAAGATAGCGAATGTTTTAGGCACTGTTTGACACTGTTTTTCAAAGGTTCGCATCCGTCTGCATTAGAGTATGATGCCTAAAACTACGCTGAGCCAAAGGAAACGGCATAATTTGCTGCGGAGAGCGTGACATATAGCGATTGTGAAGAATACAGTACCTACTATCAAGCTCGGCCACGTAATGTCAGAAGAGACTTAGTATGCATTTTAAGACAATCAGAAACAATCATTTCTAGAGATGTACGCAAATTTTGCAATGAATAAAAATTCATCGGAGGAGGGGGAAACTACCCCCTACCCCCTCCTTTCCCTCCGTTTTGGGGTCGCCTTTGCCTGACAAAAAAATGGCTCTGAGCACCATGGGACTTAACATCTATGGTCATCAGTCCCCTAGAACTTAGAACTACTTAAACCTATCCTAACCTAAGGACATCACACAACACCCAGCCATCACGAGGCAGAGAAAATCCCTGACCCCGCCGGGAATCGAACCCGGGAACCCGGGCGTGGGAAGCGAGAACGCCACCGCACGACCACGAGATGCGGGCTTTGCCTGACAGAAGAAAATATAATTTTGTGTAACGCTAAATGTTAATATACATATTTCGGCCATTCTAAAACTAGTGCACAGTAGTCTATCCTTGTTTGATGTTAGGAATGAGTACTTATTACTCATACGTATACTAAACTACTTTAAGAGATGGTTGCATTTAATAAACAAATCCAAAGCTGCCCATCTGATACTTAATACACAAAAGGTATGTAAATTCAAGCCTTTAGATTTATCACTCAATCACACTCTCTCTATCGTCTAAGTGTGACTATGATACTGTGTGAAAGACTATCACTCGTTCTCCTTTAACGTCGTTTGACAGTGCAAACTGTGAAAGGGGAATATTTCTGCGAGTCCATGGGACGTCAAATAACTTTCAGGCTACCACTATGTTGGGAAGCAAAAATTTGTAAATCATCATTATAAATAACCATTTCAACAAATTCTTCGTTAACTTTATTTCAGATTTTATCATCAGCTACTTGCAAGAAGCCTGTCGATCCCTTGTTTCTTTCTCCCACGCCATCTTCTTTGCACTTTCATATCGACTATCACTGTGGAAATCGGAGCGGTCCTATCAGCTGCTCCTAGTCCTTGGATGGCTATTTAGCCCTACAATATTCAAGAAAGTTTCTGGTCGAACTCTATAAAAATAAGCTATGTATTCGGTGGAGGCGTTCCGGTAATACGAAATGTTTTTACTTTTCTTCGCACGTCTTTGTCTATTTAAGGCAAAATATTGTGACTATGGCAAGGAAAAACTTTGGATTTATTGGTCGCTCACGCTCCTTCCCTTGCTATTACATACATTTGTATATACCACCGTTAAATATGCGAGCCAGACACGTCCCAGATCATACTGAAAATTTTCACTATTTTACAGAGACAATCACTTGTGAATGACAGCAGTATCATCAACAAGTCGTTCTATTGATTTTTAGTTTGCACCAAGGAAATAAAGCCACTAACATGTTCGCAGAAGCAACTGCTTGTGTCGAACCGTCTGATTTGCATGTTGTCTATTTGATAACCATTGTTTTCCAAGGAAAACGCCGGGTATTCAATACGCTGGAGCTCGTTAAGTCTGTGTACACCGAACATACAGTTTCTAACACTATGGCTGCAGCATGCAATGGAAATTTATGTCTATGCAGAAGCTTCCACTACGTAGGAATGTTTCAAAACTCTTACGAAACAGTGATCGTCACATACAGATCGCACGAAGTTTGATGTAGGGAATGTTGACGCATGACTTTAATTGTCTTGTACGTGTTACGTAATACTCAACAACAGGTAGCTCCGTATGAGCAGACAAGCCTACGTTCAAGAAACAAATTTCAAGATGCATACGGTGATGAATAAATCTTACGTTGAAACGCAGTTATTGACTTATTCATGGCTACTGTGCAAAATGCATTTCGTCAAGGATCAACATAGAACGAGGACAAAAGGAAGAATCAACAGTGGTCTGGACGGCGGTCTCAGTCTGTCATTTGTCTAAGCCAAAGTTGGTGAAATCACAGAAAACCTAAATCACAATAGTTGAATAGCTATTTTAACGGTGCTCGTTACAAATATGCGCCTTCGTATCAACCAGCGCGCTGCATCACCTTGTCGTCCGATGGTATGTGTTCTCTTAGCCAGTGGAAATGTAAACACAGAAAACAGTACAGCCTGTGCTTTACCGAAACACGCAGCCTGTCCATGCTAAGGAATCTTTCTACTGCCAGGCCTCAATCTGTTTCACTGAGCGAGGTGGCGCAGTCGTTAGCACAACGGGCCCGGATTCGACAGGACGACGGTTCAAATCCGTGTCCGGCTATCCAGATTTAGGTTTTTCGTGATGGTTCTTTAAAAGGGCACGGCCGATTACCTTCCCTATCCCTGAAACAATGCAAGCTCATGCTCCATCTCTAACGACATCGATCTCGACGGGACGTTACACTGTTCCTTTCAACTACCCGTTTCCTCAAAAGCTCAAGATTTTTGGTGCGAACTGTCCATGTATAATAACAGATTTCCAATTTGTATCTAACGGAAAACGTTACATCTTCTGTTTCTCCCGTTTCCTCGTAAAGCTGGTTCTGCGCTATCTCTCACGAAGCTAGATAGGCGCATACGGAACGACGTTCAGCTACGGGTGGCGAGACTAAAGATAGATGCCTTGTTAGGCAGAGCCCTATAAGGCGATCTATGCGGGGAGGTTGAGCCGGCAACTAAGATAACAAGTGGAGAGTCACTAGCACATTCATTCACGAAGTACATAAATAAATTGTATAGAATTAGCACCTTCTGCCAGACTAGCGGCTGCAGCTAAAGATAAACGGGAATTAATCCACGCCAGTAATAAAGTGTAGTTATCGGGGACTTTACACTAGAAACTTAAATCTACTTGGTGGCCAAATTCTGCTATCGAAATTTTCTACTTATACACTCCTGGAAATGGAAAAAAGAACACATTGACACCGGTGTGTCAGACCCACCATACTTGCTCCGGACACTGCGAGAGGGCTGTACAAGCAATGATCACACGCACGGCACAGCGGACACACCAGGAACCGCGGTGTTGGCCGTCGAATGGCGCTAGCTGCGCAGCATTTGTGCACCGCCGCCGTCAGTGTCAGCCAGTTTGCCGTGGCATACGGAGCTCCATCGCAGTCTTTAACACTGGTAGCATGCCGCGACAGCGTGGACGTGAACCGTATGTGCAGTTGACGGACTTTGAGCGAGGGCGTATAGTGGGCATGCGGGAGGCCGGGTGGACGTACCGCCGAATTGCTCAACACGTGGGGCGTGAGGTCTCCACAGTACATCGATGTTGTCGCCAGTGGTCGGCGGAAGGTGCACGTGCCCGTCGACCTGGGACCGGACCGCAGCGACGCACGGATGCACGCCAAGACCGTAGGATCCTACGCAGTGCCATAGGGGACCGCACCGCCACTTCCCAGCAAATTAGGGACACTGTTGCTCCTGGGGTATCGGCGAGGACCATTCGCAACCGTCTCCATGAAGCTGGGCTACGGTCCCGCACACCGTTAGGCCGTCTTCCGCTCACGCCCCAACATCGTGCAGCCCGCCTCCAGTGGTGTCGCGACAGGCGTGAATGGAGGGACGAATGGAGACGTGTCGTCTTCAGCGATGAGAGTCGCTTCTGCCTTGGTGCCAATGATGGTCGTATGCGTGTTTGGCGCCGTGCAGGTGAGCGCCACAATCAGGACTGCATACGACCGAGGCACACAGGGCCAACACCCGGCATCATGGTGTGGGGAGCGATCTCCTACACTGGCCGTACACCACTGGTGATCGTCGAGGGGACACTGAATAGTGCACGGTACATCCAAACCGTCATCGAACCCATCGTTCTACCATTCCTAGACCGGCAAGGGAACTTGCTGTTCCAACAGGACAATGCACGTCCGCATGTATCCCGTGCCACCCAACGTGCTCTAGAAGGTGTAAGTCAACTACCCTGGCCAGCAAGATCTCCGGATGTGTCCCCCATTGAGCATGTTTGGGACTGGATGAAGCGTCGTCTCACGCGGTCTGCACGTCCAGCACGAACGCTGGTCCAACTGAGGCACCAGGTGGAAATGGCATGGCAAGCCGTTCCACAGGACTACATCCAGCATCTCTACGATCGTCTCCATGGGAGAATAGCAGCCTGCATTGCTGCGAAAGGTGGATATACACTGTACTAGTGCCGACATTGTGCATGCTCTGTTGCCTGTGTCTATGTGCCTGTGGTTCTGTCAGTGTGATCATGTGATGTATCTGACCCCAGGAATGTGTCAATAAAGTTTCCCCTTCCTGGGACAATGAATTCACGGTGTTCTTATTTCAATTTCCAGGAGTGTATAAGCAATCGAATCTAGGTAACTATCCTGAATGTAGGGCTATAGCCTTCAAGTAACCTTCCAAAGGTTAATGTAATCCCAGCTGCAACGTCCTACTGAACTCGTTCCGCTTTTGAGAACGATCTATTCCAAATCAACTGCTTCAGATGAAAGGTGCTTATTCATCATAACCTAAATTCCACGCAATAAAAGTTGGTCCTGATGTAGCATAAAAAACTATTTTTGGACGCTAAATAATTTTTTTTTACATACATACTCCGCAATCGACCATACGGTGCGTGGCGGAGGGTACCTCGTACCACAACTAGCATCTTCTCTCCCTGTTCCACTCCCAAACAGAACAATTCCTTGAATTGATCCGTCCCTTTCTATATCGATCTTTTTACTTGTATTCCAACATTGTTTCCAAGACGTTACAGCCGACATTCAGCTTTGCACACAATTCTCTGGTCATTATCCGCCGATGAGCAAGGGTGAGTTAATGAAGACGCTCTTCATTGTGAGGGGTGACAGCTGTGCAGGGTCGACGGGGCCGTGGCTTGTCAGACACACCCTTCACACCACCTTGAAAACGCCGAACCCATCGCCTCACACTGCTCATGTCTATTATATCGTCTCCATAGACCTTTCGCTATGGATTTCAATCACCCATATTTCTTCAGCAGTGAGGAATTCAATCATACACTGCTGTCTTATAAGTGCGTCCGTATCAGACCCCATTTTGGAACATTACCCTGCTGGCGCCAACAACCTCCGCACAACCGAACCAGTTGCAAATGAAAGATGAAGGTTCAGGCATTAGAACTACATAAAAAAAACATCTGGCGTGGACATCCAAACTCACCACAAAATAATAGGATGTATTACTTTCGGAATGACCCTCGCAGTTGTAGAAAAGCAGAGCATCTACATCTACACCTACATGATTACTCTGCAATTCACATTTAAGTGCTTGGCAGAGGGTTCATCGAACCACAATCACACTATCTCTCTACCATTCCACTCCCGAACAGCGCGCGGGAAAAACGAACACCTAAACCTTTCTGTTCGTGCTCTGATTTCTCTTATTTTATTTTGATGATCATTCCTACCTATGTAGGTTGGGCTCAAGAAAATATTTTCGCATTCGGAAGAGAAAGTTGGTGACTGAAATTTCGTAAATAGATCTCGCCGCGACGAGAAACGTCTTTGCTTTAATGACTTCCATCCCAACTCGCGTATCATATCTGCCACACTCTCTCCCTATTACGCGATAATACAAAACGAGCTGCCCTTTTTTGCACCCTTTCGATGTCCTCGGTCAATCCCACCTGGTAAGGATCCTACACCGCGCAGCAATATTCTAACAGAGGACGAACGAGTGTAGGGTAAGCTGTCTCTTTAGTGGACTTGTTGGATCTTCTAAGTGTCCTGCCAATGAAACGCCACCTTTGGCTCGCCTTCCCCACAATATTATCTATGTGGTCATTCAAAAAATGGTTCAAATGGCTCTGAGCACTATGTGACTTAACTTCTGAGGTCATCAGTCGCCTAGAACTTAGAACTAAGTAAACCTAACTAACCTAAGGACATCACACACATCCATGCTCAAGACAGGATTCGAACCTGCGACCGTAGCGGTCGCTCGGTTCCAGACTGTAGCGCCTAGAACCGCACGGCCACTCCGGCCGGCTAGGTGGTCTTTCCAACTGAAGCTGTTCGTAATTTTAACACCCAGGTACTTAGTTGAATTGACAGCCTTGAGAATTGTACTATTTATCGAGTAATCGAATTCCAACGGATTTCTTTTGGAACTCGTGTGGATCACCACACACTTTTCGTTATTTAGCGTCAACTGCCACCTGCCACACCATACAGCAATCTTTTCTAAATCGCTTTGCAACTGATACTGGTCTTCGGATGACCTTACTAGACGGTGAATTACAGCATCATCTGCGAACAACCTAAGAGAACTGCTCAGATTGTCACCCAGGTCATTTATATAGATCAGGAACAGCAGAGGTCCCAGGACGCTTCCCTGGGGAACACCTGATATCACTTCAGTTTTACTCGATGATTTGCCGTCTATTACTACGAACTGCGACCTTCCTGACAGGAAATCACGAATCCAGTCGCACAACTGAGACGATACCCCGTAGGCCCGCAGCTTGATTAGAAGTCGCTGGTGAGGAACGGTGTCAAAAGCTCCTCTTCGGCTTGTCAAGTAAAAATGACGGAACTGAGGAAACTGGGAGAAGAGGAGGCGTATGCCGTAGGGCGGGTGACGGGGACAGGTGATGTGGTGCAGGGAGAGGCCGGCGCATCCCAGACGCCTGTTGACTCAGCTGCCGGCAGGTAACGGGAGAGGAGAGGAGCCGCGGCCTTGCGGCTGCCGGCTGGGGACCGGCCTTGGTCCGCCGCGGCAAGTAGTGCGCGACCGCTCACACGCCCACGCACCGCGCCTCGCTGGAGCTGGAGCGCCCTCCGTGGGGCTCTCCTTCACGTGCCTCTCCCACATCCAGGGTCTCTCTCTCGTTACGACAGTGGCTTGCGAAGTGCCAATGCTTTGGTCAAATGGCTCTGAGCACTATGCGACTTAACATCTGAGGTCATCAGTCCCCTAGAACTTAGAACTACTTAAACCTAACGAACCTAAGGACATCACACACATCCATGCCCGAGGCAGGATTCGAACCTGCCACCGTAGCGGTCGCGCGGTTCCAGACTGAAGCGCCTAGAACCGTTCGGCCACCCGGGCCGGCAATCCGTTGGCCAGCTTCAGAGTTTTCAACGCTAATGCTGCCGTCTCCGGAAGCTGTGAAAGAGCACGAACCAGTCAGTGGCAGTGAGCAGCCAGTTCCTCTGGAACGCCCCTTTTCGTCCGTGCCTTCCATTACCCGTTTCGTCATTGCGGAAGTTTCATATCAGCGCACACTCCGCTGCAGAGTGAAAATCTCATTCTGGAAACATCCCCCAGGCTGTGGCTAAGCCGTGTCTCCGCTATATCCGTTCTTTCAGGAGTGCTAGTTCTGCAAGGTTCGCAGGAGAGCTTCTGTAAAGTTTGGAAGGTAGGAGACGAGATACTGGCAGAAGTGAAGCTGTGAGGACCGGGCGGGAGTCGTGCTTCGGTAGCTCAGATGGTAGAGCACTTGCCCGCGAAAGGCAAAGGTGCGGAGTTCGAGTCTCGGTCGGGCACACAGTTTTAATCTGCCAGGAAGTTTCAAGTTTGGCTTATATTCATAAAAGGTTCTCTCTCATCACACAGTGTGCCAGCAAACCACACGTAATGCATCATCTCACGGAATGTTGCCAATGGAGTGTATTATGATGCAGTCTTCTCGGGGTGTGAATTCTTTTTCACTCTTGATCAGACAAGAGCATTTTGAAGCTTTTTAACCAATTCTTCACCTAACAGTAAAAATGGACGTTGCAGCGCTGAACTAGTGTATGCATTTGCTAGGGTGGGGCATTCACATTAATACTGCGCGATGGCAATCTCCCTTCATGTTAAAAAGTCTCGTCCTATAATTATGGATTTGTTTGTCCTTCCTACTAGTCACCGAACTGAAGAAATTAGTTCTCCTGCATGCAAGGCTTCAGTTCATAAGTTTAAAAGAATGTGTAATTTTGTTGTAAGGTTCCCAGATTTTGATGAAGTAACGACATTCCTACATTTTACCACTTACTCATCGACCAAATTTTCGTCTGTCTTTCCTTTTCATGCCTTTTCTGAAAATATTAATAAATATAGTAAAGTGAGAATTATTTCGATTTATTTGCAGTGTTACGTTAGTAAAAGCTGAAAATAAAAGTATAAAAACAGTTTCCGCAAATTTATTAAACCCATGACGCCCGGGTTACCGTTCTGTACTCTCTCCACTGCGCGAATCGCTGATTGGATACCACACCACCACAAAAGGTTCATGTCTGACCCGATCTGTGCGAGTAATGCCTTTTTTTCTAATCGCTTGGCCACCTGGAGCCCCCACATCTGTAACTTTAATTTCTGGTCAAGATTTACATACATCATAAATCTGGATGAAAGCGGTAATGACATGTAGGCGCGGTCCCCCTGCCCGAAATATTTCGGTGTGTACCAGTTTGACATGTGAGTGACAATATAGCTATCGGTGACTGAACTTTTACCAAAGTGAATTTGTTGCCGTATAAAGTCTTCAGAAAACGACTGAACTTTAGGAATTTGTTCAGTTTAACTAGTAGGTGTATAGCTAAATTCCTTTGTTTTGCATTTTCGTACTTGCTGCGCACACTCTGCTTGGTCTTAATCATTTGATTTCTTGTCTTTTTACTACGTTCAGAGCAAGTAGTGGCCGATTTGAATAATTTTTTTGATTTTGTGATTGTAGCTTACATCGTACCTTAAGGTGCCACATTTTTAGTATATTCTTTATTCTGTAAATCGACTCATTAAATTCTATTGTTATAAATACTTCACTGAATTGTCTTTGTCAAACTAATCTACCTCGTACAGATCAGTCACATACAACATTAATATAGTGTACTGGCCCCTGACGGGCCAGGAGCAATAAACTGATCCCAAGTGGCGATCAATTTATCATTATTTAATGTTCACGGGCCACCAGTAGCGTTGCAACCCTTCGTCCTCAGGGCACACCACTTCTACACCGCACGAGAGCTCCCGGCTCATTTCAAGTAGGTACCCAGCTCATACAATTATGCCTGGCGCTGACATCAATCCACCCTCGGTACGTTGGCTAAAATACATGTTTAGAGTCGGTGGTGGGCATAAAACATCGTTCGAAGTCTTACTACATGCTTTCTCCGAAAATTATTTTGAACAACCAGTCCACTCGAATTGTGAATTGTTGCGAAAACGTACTTGACCTCTTAGCAACAAATAATTCCGAGCAAATAGAGAGAATTATTACGAATACAGGGATTAGTGACCACAAGGTCGTTGTAGCGAAACTTAATGCCCTAACATCCATACCCACCAAAAATAAAAGCATATAAAAACTCACATGACGCCTTCCTAAGAGACAGCTTTCATTGCCTCCGAACTAACTATGCAAGCGTATACCAGATGTGGCTTAAATTCAAGGAAATAGTATCGACAACAACGGAGACATTTATTCCAAAAAATAATAACAGATAGAACTGACTCCCATCGTACGCAAAACGAATTGGAGAAGCAGCCGAAATTTAAAAGAACGTAAAATCCCCGAGATGGCAAAGTTTCACAGAAGCTCGAAATTTAGTACGAACTTCAGAGTGAGATGCTTTAAATAATTTCCACAACGAAACTGTGTCTCAAAATTTGGCAGAAAATCCAAAGAGATTCTGGTCTTTCGTGAAAAATGTACAGCAGCGAGAAGACGCAACCAATACTTTCACCGCGCAGCAGCGATGGTAATGTAACTAATGACACTGCCACTAGATGTGGTTGTCCGATATTCCTTCATCAAACAAGACGAAGTAAATATTCCAGAATTCTAATTAAAAACTGTTGCCAGCATCATCCTCGGTGTAGCAAAGGAGCTTAAACCACTTAATAAGGGCAAAGCCTCTGGCCCAGATTTTATTCATTTCAGAGTATGTTCCGTACGTAATTATATACACCCGCTCGCCCGGCGAAACATCTGTACCGCAGGACTGGAAAGTTGCGCGGGTCACGGCAATACTCAAGAAATGAAGCAGGAATAATACGACGAATTACAGACCCGTTTCACTGACGTCGATTTGCAGTAGGATTTTGAAGCATATACTGTGTTCGAACACCAGGAATTACCTAGAGCCGGCCAGGGTGGCCGAGCGGTTCTAGGCGCTACAGTCTGGAACCGCGTGATCGCTGCGGTCGCAAGTTCGAATCCTGCCGCGGTCATGGATGTGTGTGATGTCCTTAGGTTACTTAGGTTTAAGTAGTTCTAAGTTCTAGGGGACTGATGACCTCATCTGTTAAGTCCCATAGTGCTCAGAGCCATTTGAACCAATTACCTCGAGGAAAACGATCTGTTGACGCACAGTCAGCAAAGATTCAGAAAATATCGATCTTCTGAAACACAACTAGCTCCTTACTCTTACAAAGTACTGAGTGCTATGGACAGGAGATCGCAAATTGATTCCATATTTCTAGATTTCCAAAAGGCTTCTCACGTCGTTTCTCACAAGAGACTTCTAATGAAATTGCGTGCCTAAGCCGTTTAGTTTATCGATTGGATTAGTGATTTCCTGTCGGAAAGATCACAGTTCGTAGTAATTGACTGAAAGTCATTAAGTAAAAAAGAAGTGATACTTGGCGATCGCCAAGGAAGTATTGTAGGTCCTCTGCTGTTTCTAATCTGTAAGGGGTGTTCAAAAGAAAAGGTGCGAAACAACACTATGAGTCTAATTGAAATCTTTATTTGAAAGTAGTCACCAGCAGCCTGAGCACAACTATCCCACTGTTTCACAAGCCGAAGGATTCCCTGTTGCCAGAATTGCTGTGGCTGTGACAGGAGTCACTCTTCCACTGTGGCCTGCAGTTGGTCGTCTAGTTGAAGCGCTTCCTTTTGAGACTTTTTTAGTGCATCATACACGCGGATGTTCCATCGGGAGTTGGCCATTTCGCTTTATGTGGCCGTGGAGACGTGTGGACGCGCGTTATCTTGGAGCAGAATCACTTCTCTCCGTGAACAGCCCAGGCCATTTGTTGGTTGGTTGATTTGCGGTAGCAGACCAAACAGTCCCATCGAATTAGGGAGGGATGGGGAAGGAAATCGGCCGTGCCCTTTCAAAGGAACCACCCCATTTACCTGAAGCGATTTTATGGAAATCACGGAAAACCTACATCAGAATGGCCGGACGCAGGTTTGAACAGCTGTCCTCCCAAATGCTAGGCCAGTGTGCTAACCACTGCGCCACCTCGCTCAGTGGCGGATGATTCTTGGTGGACTTGCGTAGCTAGGCTTCGGAGTGAATCACAGTGCACGTCAGTGTGAATAGTCTTCCTGTCTTCTAAGAATTCGATGAGTATCGGACCTCGGACAACGCGATGGGTGAGCATCAACTCGTCTGCTGAGGACACAGCTTTGAATTTGTTATGAGGAGGTGCTTCGCATCCCTAGATGTCTCACTACGATATCTAACAGCGAATACGCAACTTTCAAACCGTTTGGTTGTTAAGACATTCGTACTTTTTATTGGAACACTTCGTACACATAAGCAATTTAGGAGACATTCTGAGCAGCCCTCTTAGATATTTTGCAGATGGGACTGTCATTTACCGTCTAGTAAAGTCATTAGAAGATCAAAATCAATTGCAGGATGACTGGGACAAGATATCTGTATGGTACGTAAAGTGGCAATTGAATCTAAATAATCTAGACCGCTGCAGTCTGGAGCCGCGCGACCGCTATGGTCGCAGGTTCGAATCCTGCCTCGGGCATGGATGTGTGTGATGTCCTTAGGTTAGTTAGGTTTAAGTAGTTCTAAGTTCTAGGGGACTGATGACCTCAGCTGTTAAGTCCCATAGTGCTCAGAGCCTTTTGAACCATTTGAATCTGTTGTTGTTGTTGTGGTCTTCAGTCCTGAGACTGGTTTGATGCAGCTCTCCATGCTACTCTATCCTGTGCAAGCTTCTTCATCTCCCAGTACCTACTGCAACCTACATCCTTCTGAATCTGCTTAGTGTATTCATCTCTTGGTCTCCCTCTACGATTTTTACCCTCCACGCTGCCCTCCAATGCTAAATTTGTGATCCCTTGATGCCTCAAAACATGTCCTACCAACCGATCCCTTCTTCTAGTCAAGTTATGCCACAAACTTCTCTTCTCCCCAATCCTATTCAATACCTCCTCATTAGTTACGTGATCTACCCACCTTATCTTGAGCATTCTTCTGTAACACCACATTTCGAAAGCTTCTATTCTCTTCTTGTCCAAACTGGTTATCGTCCATGTTTCACTTCCATACATGGCTACACTCCATACAAATACTTTCAGAAACGACTTCCTGACACTTAAATCTATACTCGATGTTAACAAATTTCTCTTCTTCAGAAACGATTTCCTTGCCATTGCCAGTCTAGATTTTATATCCTCTCTACTTCGACCATCATCAGTTATTTTACTCCCTAAATAGCAAAACTCCTTTACTACTTTAAGTGTCTCATTTCCTAATCTAATCCCCTCAGCATCACCCGATTTAATTTGACTACATTCCATTATCCTCGTTTTGCTTTTGTTGATGTTCATCTTATATCCTCCTTTCAAGACACTGTCCATTCCGTTCAACTGCTCTTCCAAGTCCTTTGCTGTCTCTGACAGAATTACAATGTCATCGGCGAACCTCAAAGTTTTTACTTCTTCTCCATGAATTTTAATACCTACTCCGAATTTTTCTTTTGTTTCCTTTACTGCTTGCTCAATATACAGATTGAATAACATCGGGGAGAGGCTACAACCCTGTCTCACTCCTTTCCCAACCACTGCTTCCCTTTCATGCCCCTCGACTCTTATAACTGCCATCTGGTTTCTGTACAAATTGTAAATAGCCTTTCGCTCCCTGTATTTTACCCCTGCTACCTTCAGAATTTGAAAGAGAGTATTCCAGTTAACGTTGTCAAAATCTTTCTCTAAGTCTACAAATGCTAGAAACGTAGGTTTGCCTTTTCTTAATCTTTCTTCTAAGATAAGTCGTAAGGTTAGTATTGCCTCACGTGTTCCAACATTTCTACGGAATCCAAACTGATCTTCCCCGAGGTCCGCTTCTACCAGTTTTTCCATTCGTCTGTAAAGAATTCGCGTTAGTATTTTGCAGCTGTGACTTATTAAACTGATAGTTCGGTAATTTTCACATCTGTCAACACCTGCTTTCTTTGGTATTGGAATTATTATATTCTTCTTGAAGTCTGAGGGAATTTCGCCTGTCTCATACATCTTGCTCACCAGATGGTAGAGTTTTGTCATGACTGGCTCTCCCAAGGCCATCAGTAGTTCTAATGGAATGTTGTCTACTCCCGGGGCCTTGTTTCGACTCAGGTCTTTCAGTGCTCTGTCAAACTCTTCACGCAGTATCTTATCTCCCATTTCATCTTCATCTACATCCTCTTCCACTTCCATAATACTGTCCTCAAGTACATCGCCCTTGTATAAACCCTCTATATACTCCTTCCAACTTTCTGCCTTCCCTTCTTTGCTTAGAACTGGGTTGCCATCTGAGCTCTTGATATTCATACAAGTGGTTCTCTTCTCTCCAAAGGTCTCTTTAATTTTCCTGTAGGCAGTATCTATCTCACCCCTAGTGAGACAAGCCTCTACATCCTTACATTTGTCCTCTACCCATCCCTGCTTAGCCATTTTGCACTTTCTGTCGATCTCATTTTTGAGACGTTTGTATTCCCTTTGGCCTGCTTCATTTACTGCATTTTTATATTTTCTCCTTTCATCAATTAAATTCAATATTTCTTCTGTTACCCAAGGATTTCTATTAGCCCTCGTCTTTTTACCTACTTGATCCTCTGCTGCCTTCACTACTTCATCCCTCAGAGCTACCCATTCTTCTTCTACTGTATTTCTTTCCCCCATTCCTGTCAATTGTTCCCTTATGCTCTCCCTGAAACTCTCTACAACCTCTGGTTCTTTCAGTTTATCCAGGTCCCATCTCCTTAAATTCCCACCTTTTTGCAGTTTCTTCAGTTTTAATCTACAGGTCATAACCAATAGATTGTGGTCAGAGTCCACATCTGCCCCTGGAAATGTCTTACAATTTAAAACCTGGTTCCTAAATCTCTGTGTTACCATTATATAATCTATCTGATACCTTTTGGTATCTCCAGGGTTCCTCCATGTACACAACCTTCTTTCATGATTCTTAAACCAAGTGTTAGCTATGATTAAGTTATGCTCTGTGCAAAATTCTACCAGGCGGCTTCCTCTTTCATTTCTTCCCCCCAATCCATATTCACCTACTATGTTTCCTTCTCTCCCTTTTCCTACTGACGAATTCCAGTCACCCATGACTATTAAATTTTCGTCTCCCTTCACTACCTGAATAATTTCTTTTATCTCGTCATACATTTAATCAATTTCTTCATCATCTGCAGAGCTAGTTGGCATATAAACTTGTACTACTGTAGTAGGCATGGGCTTTGTGTCTATCTTGGCCACAATAATGCGTTCACTATGCTGTTTGTAGTAGCTAACCCGCACTCCTATTTTTTTATTCATTATTAAACCTACTCCTGCATTACCCCTATTTGATTTTGTATTTATAACCCTGTGATCACCTGACCAAAAGTCTTGTTCCTCCTGCCACCGAACTTCACTAATTCCCACTATATCTAACTTTAACCTATCCATTTCCCTTTTTAAATTTTCTAACCTACCTGCCCGATTAAGGGATCTGACATTCCACGCTCCGATCCGTAGAATGCCAGTTTTCTTTCTCCTGATAACGACGTCCTCTTGAGTAGTCCCCGCCCGGAGATCCGAATAGGGGACTATTTTACCTCCGGAATATTTTACCCAAGAGGACGCCACCATCATTTAATCATACAGTAAAGCTGCATGTCCTCGGGAAAAATTACGGCCGTAGTTTCCCCTTGCTTTCAGCCGTTCGCAGTACCAGCACAGCAAGGCCGTTTTGGTTAATGTTACAAGGCCAGATCAGTCAATCATCCAGACTGTTGCCCCTGCAACTACTGAAAAGGCTGCTGCCCCTCTTCAGGAACCACATGTTTGTCTGGCCTCTCAACAGATACCCCTCCATTGTGGTTGCACCTACGGTACGGCCATCTGTATCGCTGAGGCACGCAAGCCTCCCCACCAACGGCAAGGTCCATGGTTCATGCGGGAAGCATTTGAATCTAAATAATGAAAAGTGTGAACTCATTCACATGTATTCTAAAAGAAATCGGTAAAATTTCGCTTACACGGTAAATCAGACAAACCTAAAACCTGTCAATTCAACTAATTACTTAGGGGCTACAGTTACAGTTAAATTGTAAATCTCACATAGAGAATGTTGTGGGGAAAGCAAATCAAAGATTGCGTTTTATTGGCGGAACACCTACAAGATAAAACAGGTCTGATGAAGGGACTGCCTACACTACGTTTGTCCGATCTCGTCTGGAGCACAGCTGCGCGGTATGTGGTCTGTTTCAGATGGGACTGAGAGAGTCGAAACAAGTGTGGCTGGGTTTGTATTGTCGTGGAGTAGGGGGAAGAGTGTCACGGATGTGATACGTTGGTTTGGGCTGCAAACTTTAAAACACAGTCGTTTCTGGTTGCGGCGAGAAATCTCAGCCGCCAACTTTCCCTTAAAAATGCGAAAATATTTTGTTGACGCCCACCTGTATACGAGGAAACGGACATCGTAATGAAATAAGAGAAACCAGAGCTCGCATGGAAAGATTTCTGTATTCTTTTATTCCGTGCGCCGTTAGACAGTGGAACGGCTGAAAAACAGCTTGAAAGTGGTACGATGAAACCTCTGCCATGCAGTTAATTGTGAATTTCAGAATAGTCATACAATGGAGACCTCGCCTTGCCGGCCAAATATTGGTATTGCAAATTTCGTCCACCACCAGCACTGCAGCCGATTTACCAGACAGAGAAACGATTTTTACTAGGATGACACTTTCTTAAACATTGTACGGATTGGTATATACTGTTCTGCAGATTCTAGCTTGAACAGGCTTTCAGTAGAAGAAAAATATGTGAATGATAAGCGCACGAGTTTCAAATCTAAAAGCTGAAATGCTTTATTATGGCTCACTGCTTGTATTTTGTCACTTGTTGTGTATACTATCGTACTTTTTAAATTGTTTATTCATCTGAATTTCGTAAGAGCCTCGACTCGTTTATGGAGTGCCTCAATCCATGACCTATTAGCTTACACTCTCACGGTCATTCGGGAGCTCAGCGAAACAAAAAACATTATTTTCATCTTCATTAAGTGTGTAGCGGTGCCGAAAACGTCTAGCATGACAGGCAATAAAGAAAACATTGTAAGCAGAAATTGATGGTGGCAAATGAGCGCTGTATTATATACAGAGGTGTAATTTGTAAAGCACTTGATTATGAACTTCATAATGCCAAGGTCGCCGGTGTAAGCGAAATGGGTTCCTCTCAACCGAGGCCCGTGTTCCAGCGTGACTCAAGTGCGGAGCGGAACGGCCCCTTGTGTAACCCGGATTTGTGTTGGGTCATCAGCGCCCTGTGCGTTGTACTGTTGCACATCTTCCCGTTAGGAGTATGAGGCATCATTTCCGAACCGGCTGAACTCCCTGCGTTTATCTAAACAGAATGACGGCAGCGACAAAACGTCCGGGAGAAAGGTAAGTGTGTAAAGAGGTCAGGCCTCAATTTCATTCACCAAGAAATGTTTCAAAGATGCCAGCATCACGCCCGTGGGACAGCTGTTCAGGATTAACGCCCTTTCATGACCAGTGCTGACGCTTTTATGACAGATACGGTTAGGTATTCCAGAAGAATATAATAATTCCAATCCCAGAGAAAGCAGGTGTTGACAGATGTGAAAATTACCGAACTATCAGTTTAATAAGCCACGGCTGCAAAATACTAACGCGAATTCTTTACAGACGAATGGAAAAACTAGTAGAAGCGGACCTCGGGGAAGATCAGTTTGGATTCCGTAGAAATGTTGGAACACGTGAGGCAATACTAACCTTACGACTTATCTTAGAAGAAAGATTAAGAAAAGGCAAACCTACGTTTCTAGCATTTGTAGACTTAGAGAAAGCTTTTGACAATGTTGGCTGGAATACTCTCTTTCAAATCTGAATGTGGCAGGGGTAAAATACATGGAGCGAAAGGCTATTTACAATTTGTACAGCAACCAGGTGGTTGTTGTAAGAGTCGAGGGGCATGAAAGGGAAGCAGTGGTTGGCAAAGAAGTGAGACAGGGTTGTAGCCTCTCCCCGATGTTATTCAATCTGTATATTGAGCAAGCAGTAAAGGAAACAAAAGAAAAATTCGGAGTAGGTATTAAAATCCATGGAGAAGAAATAAAAACTTTGAGGTTCGCCGATGACATTGTAATTCTGTCAGAGACAGCAAAGGACCTGGAAGAGCAGTTGAACGGAATGGACAGTGTCATGAAAGGAAGATATAAGATGAACATAAACAAAAGCAAAACGAGGATAATGGAATGTAGTCGAATTAAGTCGGGTGATGCTGAGGGAATTAGATTAGGAAATGGGACACTTAAAGTAGTAAAGGAGTTTTGCTATTTGGGGAGCAAAATAACTGATGATGGTCGAATCGTTTGACGTCCTACCCCCCCTTAATACTAATAAATAACAACAGTTCGAGGCATAGTGTTTTTTTACGCAATTTGTCCGTAGCAATCAACGTTCAGACAACAAAATTTCATTGCTCAGGACATAGTTTACTTTGTGGGACCAAGGGAAAAGTACTTTCATAAACGAATAATTACCTTACAAGAGATATGTAGCAAAAGATTTACGCATCTCATCCAGGATGGCATGAAAAAAAATAGTTGTTGAGATGTGTTGCTCCTTATCGTAATTACTGAGGCGGAGATTGGAAGCAGCGCAGAATTTGCCGAAACGGTCATATAAAACGTAAGTACCACACTCAGGCTGGCCGGTGTACCAGGCAAAGAACGTCAAAAGAGTGGTGGAAATCGTTTATGCTGGGCGGAGTATACACCGTGTCGATTCTATGCGACAAGTTAAAGCTCTGAGCCGGACCAGGATTCGAAGCCGTGCCCTTGCTTTCCATGGGCAGTGCGCTACCATTTACGCCACACGAACCGACTCAAAGCTGGTGCATGCAACGGCGTCCTACCCTTTCCTGCCAGTCCCTGAGCAGGCTCTCCCACAAGCGTGAAACACTTCACAATGATATTAAAACTCTCCATCGTGATGGGAATCGTAGTCTGCTGCCGACCGCTGAGATGTCTACTTTGTGTGATATCGTTGACACGAGTTTGTTTCCTTTATCATCGGTGACGATAGCAAGCTGTAACTTACACAGCACAGATTAGACGTATATATGCACAAAGTGAATCCGAAGATGAGCCTGCTGGTCCCGAAATCGGTAATGCAATAAAGAAACTGCAAACCATCCTTGCAGCAAGAAGCTAATTTATTTATAGTTGCAACTACACACTGAGACAAATCCTGTCTACACCTGAAACAAGCGTCACTGATTACCACGGTTCACTAAAACCACCCACTAACCTCCATTTGACCCAAATTTATGGTACATTTATAACTGGTTTCGATATCCCTCCTGCCGGCCGCTGGTGGCCGAGCGGTTCTAGCGCTACAGTCTGGAACCGCGCGACCGCTACGGTCGCAGGTTCGAATCCTGCCTCGGGCATGGATGTGTGTGTTGTCCTTAGGTTAATTAGGTTTCAGTAGTTCTAAGTTCTAGGGGACTTATGACCTCAGCAGTTGGGTCCCATAGTGCTCAGAGCCATTTGAACCATTTTTTTTTTTTTATATCCCTCCTGTCCAATTGCGAATCGTATATGTCACTGAGTAACACTGTCCTAGCTTCCCTCAAACCCATCTCTTTCCTTTCCTTTGGTCCTTTGTCTTTTCTTTCAGTACCCCTTCTACTGACTTTGTTACCCTTCCCAGACCAGTTACCAAATACTACAGGTTTGGTCACTTCCGTACCGCCACGATGTCTTTCTCTTAGTTTATCATTACTAAGACGCGAGAGCACCTTTCCTTTATACACACATCAAAAAAAGTTTTGTATCACCCCGGTTCCCAGAACTCCTTAACATGGACGTTGACTGTGGATATTGTGTCACAGACACAGTACCTTTGACTGTTCAGAGATGCCACTAAACCCGCCCAATGATTTAAACAACCATGCATAAGCAGCGCCTATTAGACTATTAGACGGAGGGGGTCCGACAGCCGATTAGTTCCAGTCATTCCACGAGGAAGGAGGTTCACGGCTCATGCTGTCTGTAGTTCAACCATGCCTAGACGGTCAATACCACAGTTCGATTGCGTCCGCATTGTTACTTTGTGCCAGGAAGGGCTCTATAACGGAAGTGTCCTGGCGTCTCGGAGTGAATCAAAGCGATGTTGTTCGGACGTGGAGGAGATACAGAGAGATAGGAACTGTCCATGACATGCCTCGCACAGGCCGCCCAAGGGCTACTACTGCAGTGGATGACCGCTACCTACGGATTATGGCTCGGAGGAACCCTGACATAAACGCCACCATGTTGGATAATGCTTTTCGTGCAGCTACAGGACGTCGTGTTACGACTCAAACTGTGCGCAATAGGCTGCATGATGCGCAACTTCACTCCCGACGTCCATGGCGAGGTCCATCTTTGCAACCGCGGCACCATGCAGCGCGGTACATATGGGCCAACAACATGTCGAATGGACCGCTCAGGATTGGCATCACGTTCTCTTCACCGATGAGTGTCGCATATGACTTTAACCAGACAATCGTCGGAGACGTGTTTGGAGGCAACCCGGTCAGGCTGAACGCCTTAGACACAAAGTCCAGCGAGTGCAGCAAGGTGGAGGTTCCCTGCTGTTTTGGGGTAGCATTATGTGGGGCCGACATACGCCGCTGGTGGTCATGGAAGGTGCGTAACGGCTGTGCGATACGTGAATGCCATCCTCCGACCGATAGTGCAACCATATCGGCAGCTTATTGGCGAGGCATTCCACTTCATGGACGACAGTCCACGTCCCCATCGTCCACATCTTGTGAATGACTTCCCTCAGGATAACGACATCGCTCAACTAGAGTGGCCAGCGTGTTCTCCACACATGAATCCTATCGAACATGTGTGGAATAGTTTGAAAAGGGCTCTTTATGGACGACGTATCAGTACTACGCAGAGAAGTATCTCAATAACTGATGTGCTGTCCCAACTTCCGGTGGATTATTTTGCGACCTCATCGCGCCTTTTCAAGTATTGCGTGCGTTTAGTGTATGATGTGGCTTACCTGTGATCCCCACATTTCCTGCAGCTGTCATATATTTCTTGCTCTTTCAAAATTAATAAAAATTAAAAAATACAGGTCATCGATGGTGATGATGACGATTTTGGTTTGTGGGGCGCTCAACGGCATGTTAACCGCCCGTACAAATTCCCAATGTTTTCAAAGTCCAGTCTCCCCGTTTTCCCGAACGATGATGAAATGATGAGAACAATACTAACAGCCAGTCCACAGGCCGAGAAAATCCCCGACTCGGCCGGGAATCGATCTCGGGACCCCATGATCCGGAGACATCAACGCTAAGCACTCTTTTTTTCCGTTGCATTCGGTTGTGGCCGACGTCACATGACAGCCGTTGAAGTTCATCGTTGATCCCTTCACTCGGCTTTTTTATTACAGAGAGCAGCCACCTCTCTGACCAGACACGCTGAGCTACCATGCCGGCACCACTAGACTACGAGCTGCAGACGCAGGGGATCGAATAACGTCTGGTTTCAACGCACGATTTCTTACGATCTACTTCTTTGTAACAGTTTATACGCCGAAGGGGGAAGATGGAAGATAGTGTGAACCATTGTAACAATATATACGCCGACCATGAAAGATAGTGCGGACTATAGGCTTCCGCACGTGCCGACTCGTCACGATGAATCTCCACGAAAATGGACTGCCCGTCTCTGGCGGAGCGCGGTTGGACGCGGTGGACAGGCCACGAGTAGAACGAAATCTGCGGTCAGGTGCTTCAAGGTAACGCTGAGAGCACACGCCAAACACGGCGAGGCGACATTTTGAGGCCGCCCACATTGTGGGCTGTGACAGCATTCCAGGGGGCTACTGTGCCAGACGCACCGTCGGTGACGTCACAAGGGACACGGACAGCGTCTGGGTGCTGCGTGCCGCGTCTTGCTACCGTTCTTCTCAGACATCGCACGCTAAGATTGGATTAGATAAGAGTAATACTTGTTCCATGGATCATGAATACGGCATTTCGTAATGATGTGGAACGAGTCAAATTTTCCAATACATTACATAATTAATTTAATTTAACAACATAATTAAGTTAATATAACAACTTTTTTATTTTTTTTAGTTTTTTTATAATTTTTTGTCTTTTTTTAAATTTTTTTCTTAATTTATATCTAAAAATTCCTCTATGGAGTAGAAGGAGTTGTCATTCAGAAATTCTTTTAATTTCTTCTTAAATACTTGTTGGTTATCTGTCAGACTTTTTATACTATTTGGTAAGTGACCAAAGACTTTAGTGGCAGTATAATTCACCCCCTTTCTGTGCCAAAGTTAGATTTAATCGTGAATAGTGAAGATCATCCTTTCTCCTAGTATTGTAGTTATGCACACTGCTATTACTTTTGAATCGGGTTTGGTTGTTAATAACAAATTTCATAAGAGAGTATATATACTGAGAAGCTACTGTGAATATCCCTAGATCCTTAAATAAATGTCTGCAGGATGATCTTGGGTGGACTCCAGCTATTATTCTGATTACACGCTTTTGTGCAATAAATACTTTATTCCTCAGTGATGAATTACCCCAAAATATGATGCCATATGAAAGCAATGAGTGAAAATAGGCGTAGTAAGCTAATTTACTAAGATGTTTATCACCAAAATTTGCAATGACCCTTATTGCATAAGTAGCTGAACTCAAACGTTTCAGCAGATCATCAATGTGTCTCTTCCAATTTAATCTCTCATCAATGGACACACCTAAATTCCACATTACTCTCATATCGTACCTGTAGTCGGCTGTCGTTATGGCCAGTGCTTAATTTCTGAACTTTTAGGTGCCGGAATGCGCCCACTTCTGCCACTTCACCCCACCCCCCCACCCCCCCACCCCCCACCCCGCCGGCCACAGAGAGAGACTTGTGATAAGACTTACAATGAGAAATCAGTTTTTAGAAAACACTGTACTGAAATTCGGGTTTTTAAACCATAATATCTTATAATCAGAAACATAACACCAGTATAAACAACAGCTGCCACCGCCTGGTGCCGTACCAGTGTCACTTTGCTCCATAGTTCTGCTTCATACGTAGTGGCACAACTCGGTAGTCTTCGTGACTATGACATCGTGCTTTCAAATGCTGCCAGCCGCAACGTTCGAACAGTTTCTTTGTAGCTGCTCCATGAACGTGCGTTCAGTATTAATCAACAAGCCATTTAGCGATTAATGACTATGAAGAGATTCCTGCTCCATCTGGGTCTCGTACAATTCTGATTTCCCGCGTCTTCAAGAAACGTCAATTCCGTCCGTGTCCATGTTGTACCATAGCAGCTGATCGTTGCGTCGCACCTGAGTTGATAACAAAGCAAGATAAAGATAAAATATTCCACCCTCCCCCCTCCTCACTCTGAGGCTACCATAATCTTCCTCCTCTCCTCTCCTCTCCTCCCCACATCATGTTACACTGTTATTTCTCATTGACACACATAAAATGACACGTCGCCTTGCTACTACATCGCGGAGGTTGTTGGCAGTCGCAAACAAAAGGCGATATGTACCGATCACAACTTTGGAATAACACTCAACTTATCTTGGGTATACTGTACGTGCGTACACACACAAAAAAAACACACAAAAAATGGCTCTAAGCACTGTGGGACTTAACATCTGAGGTCATCAGTCCCCTAGAACTTAGAACTACATAAACCTAACTAACCTAAGGACATCACACACATCCATGCCCGAGGCAGGATTCGAACCTGCGACCGTAGCGGTCGCTCGGTTCCAGACTGTAGCGCCTAGAACCGCACGGCCACTGCGGCCGGCTGTGCTGGCGCAGCGGCAAATTACAGTTACGTTGTGATTTAATACATGTGTACTATTTCAACTCTCCGGTGCTGAACTGTGAGAGAAACGAAAAAAAAGGGGGTGTCAGACAGGTGCCGGAACGCGTTCCGGCCGAAATTAAGCCCTGGTTATGGCGAACTGAGGATAAAATGGTTAGTACCTGACGACTCTTCGATGTCTAGGTCGCTAGAGACGGACTTAGAAAAAGAAGTGACTGTGACTGGTTTCAAGGTTCAAATGGCTCTCAGCATTATGGGACTTAACATCTGAGGTCATCAGTCCCCTACAACTCAGAACTACTTAAACCTAACTAACCTAAGGACATCACACACATCCATGCCCGAGGCAGGATTCGAACCAGCGACCGTAGCGGTCGCGCGGTTCCGGACTGAAGCGCCTAGAACCGCTTGGCCACCGCCTAGTTTCAAGGACCTGCGATCGTTTGGAGTGATTTGTGGAAACCAAAGCAACAGTTAATCGGGAAGACTATATTGGTGTTGGAGTTCGGCCTCTTCGCTCCATCGTCGTAAGCTCAACCTGGCTGACTCAGCAATCCTAGCCATTAGCATTCGGGGTTGGACAGGCTACAGCGGAAGGTATTCGGCTGTGCGATGAAGCTTTAAGAAAGAGGTGAACAGTAGGATACGGGGTAGACGCTAGGTCGACATCTATTATGGACCGTATGTTAGTTTTGATTTAATCGTCATAAATAACTCACTACTCCACACCGGACTCGCAAAAATTAAGTTTGGTATTACTGCATACACAAAGTGAAGGCATCAGAGAGGCTGTTCTGGCGGTGCGCTTGATAGTGGAAACAACGATGTTGCTAGATATTTTTGATCCTCAGAACAACAGGTATACACGAGAGAGGATGACAAGTGATACACAACATGTAAAAGAACCACGAGGGAAGAGTAAGAATAGAAGAACAAGTCTCAAGTGCTCGCATTAAAATGGACTCAACCTGTTTCGCAGAAGGAATGATGCAACGAAGCTTCAATAATGGGATTAAAAGTCAGAGCGAAGGGATATCAGTGGTTAGGTTTTCTGACGGGTTCGCTCACAGTGGTTAGCACTCTGGACTCGCATTCGGGAGGACGACGGTCCAGCCATCCAGATTTAGGTCTTCCGCGATTACCCGGGTTTATGCCGGGATGGTTCCTTCGAAAGGACACTGCCGATTTCCTTTCCCATTCTTGACACAATACGAGCTTGTTCTCGGTCTCTAACGACCGCGATGTCGACGGGATTAAACCCAGTCTTCCTTCTTTCCTTTCCTCCTTCCTTCCTTCCAGTTCGCTGTCATCTTTAAAAGATGATGCTTTACAGGACCTCCTGAATATGATAGTCCACTGTGCACAAAATATGGATTTAGAGTAACAAAAGATATGCGAAACTATAAAGCAGTAGCAGAAATGATATTAGCCAAAAACTTAGCATAGAAATTCGGGGCAATTCTGCTTCTTTGTAAACAAAGGAACACTAAGAGGACAAAGCAAGGAGGATAGAAGAAGTAGGCTAACATAGACAAAGAGAAAAGTTCTCTCTAGAAGAAATGTACTAATATGAAACACAGACCAGAAAAAATTTCCCAGAATGCCAGCACGGATTAAAAAAAAAAAAAAAAACTTTTTCTTGTGAAAGAGAACTGGCTCTTCATTCACACGAAGTAATGAGTACTGTCGATAGGGCAACTTAAATCTATCCCAAATTGTTAGATTTTCAGAAGCTTTTGATACCATTCCTCACAGACGGCTTCTCAAATTGCGTGTCTATGGAGTATCATCACAGTTGTGTGAGAGGATGCATGCTTTCCTGTCAGAAAGGTCGCAGTTTGTAGTAACTGACCGAAAGTCATCGAATAAAACAGAAGTGATACCTGGCTATCTCCAAAGAAGTGTTATAGGTCCTCTGCTGTTTCTAATCTACGTAAACGACTTAGGAGACAATCTGAGTAGCCCTCTTAGATTGTTTGGAGATTAAGCTGTCGTTAAACGTTTTTACAGGCCATCAAAAGATCGATACGAAGCAAAAAAAGATTTTGAGAAGATATCTATATGGTGCGAAAAGTGGCAGTTGATTCTAAACAGTAAAAAAAGGAATTTGTTAAATTTACTCGATAACTCAAACAGTTTTAAAGGTTGCCAACTCAACTAAATGCGTAGGGACTACAGTTACGAACAATTTAAATTTGAACGATCACGTAGATAATGTTGGGTGACGGCGAACTAAAGGCTGTGTTTTATTGGTAGAACACTTAGAAGATGCAAGGAAACTACTAAAAAGTGTATCTACACTATACACTTGTCCGCCCTTTTCTGGAATACTGCTGCACGGTATGGGATCCTTACTCGACGAGAATGAATGAGACATTGAAAAGTTTCACAGAAGGGTAGCTCGCTTTGTATAATCGTGAAAGGGGGAAGAGAGTGTTCGGTATATAGTAAGCGAGCTGGGTGGCAGTCAACTTCGCAGCGAAATCTTTTTACGAAATTTCAGTCACCAACCTTCTCCTCCGAATGCGATAATATTTTGTTGTCTCCCATATTCATAACTTTTCACCAGGCAACGCCGGTCAACTGCTGTTTGTGTATGAGAAATCGGTTGGAAACTTTCCTCATGTCAGCACGTTGTAGGTGTCACCACCTTGTGTGAATGCTCTGAAAAGCTAATCATTTGCATATCACAGCATTTTCTTGCTGTCGGTTAAATTTCTGCGTCTGTAGCACGTCATCTTCGCCGTGCAGCAGTTTTAATGGCCAGTAGTGTAGAAGAAATCAGGGAATAACTTCCATGATGCTACAGGGAGGCGTAGAGGATAAAAAATTGTGGTGGAAGAGAGAGATTAGAACAGATAGAACGAATAATGGAGAACGTTGGACATAAATGCTGTTCGGAGATGAAGTGGTTGGCGGAGGAGTGGAAATCGCGATGGACCGCATTCGACAATCGGAAGAATGATGGGAAAAAAATAAAAGTAGGAAAAGTTTGCAAATGTCGTATCATATACGCGAGAAATAAAACGGCTTAATTTATGATGCGGACACGGCGATGATTAGGAGACAACTGCGCCATGGCCTATGCTGTAAGGAAACGCAAGGAAAGAGGACGTAGTGGGGGCTCTGAACACCGGATGGAGAAAGTCCCCCAGCAGCGGTTCATCCTCGGGACTGTTTGCTGAAGGAGCTGCTCTCGGAAAGAGCTGACTTTCGAGTGGTCAAACAGTCGAGGCGTCGGCATGCCAACCCAGGAAAGCCCACGCTCACACCAGAGGCTTACAGCTACTCTGCCTCTTGACTGCAGGGCGGCCTCACAGGCGCAACGGTAACCACCTAAGATGTGAGTTAACATTTAAGGCGGGGGTCACAGCGTGACAGCGCAACCAGCGTCTCGCGTTCTCATAACACGAGACCCGTAGTTGCGCAAGTGATGACGAGTGTCGTGCACAGAACCCGTACCTCGAAAAAACTGGCGAAAGTCTGCAGTTGTGTGAGACCCTATCGACCTCCTATTTCAGAGTTGACCTCTGTAGTCGATGGGAATCTTACCCACACATACCACGTGTGACACAGTAGAAATTATGCACCTCACAGCCAGAGTACTGACAGCATCTGGAACAACAATCTGAAAAGTTGGTTTAAATATGTCCCATCCTTAATGGCACAAGCACTATGACACTATCGCGTGGATTTATTTCTCGATAGATTAAATTATTGAGTTTTCAATCTATTTGCAAGTACGGTGACATGAATGATCTAAACAATTATCGACCAATTTCCTTACTGGCATCTTTTCTTTGTCAAATATCCCAGAATGTAATGTCCTAAAGGGTAGTACCATAGTTGCTTAAAAATCATTTGATTAGAACATCACATTTTTGGTTTCGTAACAACTGATCACTGAGAACAGCAGTAACGCCACAACAAGCCTTAAATACCAAAATATCGCCGGCCGCTGGTGGCCGAGCGGTTCTGGCGCTACAGTCTGGAACCGCGCGACCGCTACGGTCGCAGGTTCGAATCCTGCCTCGGGCATGGATGTTTGTGTTGTCCTTAGGTTAGTTAGGTTTAAGTAGTTCTAAGTTCTAGGGGACTTATGACCTCAGCAGTTGAGTCCCATAGTGCTCAGAACCATTTTTGAACCAAAATATCACCTGCTGGTATCTTTTGTGATCTGTCCAAAACTTTGTTGCACAGGTGATGAAACTCTCTTGGGAAGGTGTTCTAAACAATCTGTTTGAATCATGCAAATTGAAAGCAAAACGTTTTTCAGAGTAATACAAACAATGCTGGAAGTAGACAACCGCGAGGAATCACGTATGGTCTCTCACAGTTTTGAATCTGGGTCCACTCGTTGCCCTTACAAGTGGAAGGTACATCGCTTAATATAGATAAAAAGTGCTGCAATGAAACTGGTTAGTCAGACAACCACACAACTAAGTTGAGTGCTGTTTTTCAAAGCATTATGAAACTGCTTTCTGCAAGTGCACTCTCCCTCGGTGTCTTCTTTACGACACAGTACTCAACTCTGTACAACAGATACAGTAACACCAAGAATTATCGTAGCTTCAGTGAACAGAGGTTGATCTGTCGGGGTTATTGTCCATAGCTGCGTTGCAGGCATAGGAAATTCACCTTTCACCTTCTCCGCTACACGACGCACGTACATCGCACACAGTGCGGTCCCTAGTGGTGGCGATGTGAACGTTAAAGTGAGACTTGGAGTTTGCTCCACTGCAAAAGTTTCTCAGTATTGTCAGCTAGTCTGCCAGCCATTGAGACCCACGGTGACTGTTCCTATGCTCACATATGGCAATGAAAGTTCTCACAAAAAAGAAACACACAAACTATGAAAGCAGGTGCTAGGAATTGAACTTCCATAGAAAATTGAAATGAAGTGGTAGAATAGACAAAAATGGACATGAACTTTTAAAAAAAGAGGAATTAAAAATATATGGCTCAATGAGATAAATGTTGTTGTTGTTGTTGTTGTGGTCTTCAGTCCTGAGACTGGTTTGATGCAGCTCTCCATGCTACTCTATCCTGTGCAAGCTTCTTCATCTCCCAGTACCTACTGCAACCTACATCCTTCTGAATCTGCTTAGTGTATTCATCTCTTGGTCTCTGAAAAAAGTGAAGCACCCTGAAGGACATGGTCGAAGGTCAATATAACTGCGAACACGCACACTATAACGGCGGATATGTAAATAATATGAGCTGCAGTTCTCCGTGACAGGTAGAACGGCCACCAGAGTGCACTCGTGTCGTTCCTGTTTACTGCTGTTACCTGGTCTGGTAGGATATATAAGCAGTACGAACAGCGTCAGATGTTTAGTGATCGCTGTGAAGGAAACAGAGATGCTGCGCACTGGTGTGAGACAGATTTTTAAAGGGGCCTCTTTGTGGATCTCCACTTGGCTAGCTGATCCAGTCGTGCAGTATCAGATTTATGAGGCGTTCGGATATGACAGTGATACGCTGTTGGACTGCAAGGGAGCGTGAGGCGAAGCGTACTCGTCAAGGTTGTGATTGACCACGTCTGACGACAAGGGAGGATCGCCGCATTGTGCGCCAAGCATATTGTAAACAGTTCACATCCTCGCCTGTCATCCGAGAACAAGAAATGCACTTCCTGAGCCACTCTGTGTCATCTCGAGCACTTGCCTCAGTCTAGCAGCAGCCGATCTACGCTGTCGTTGCTGCCACGACACAAACGGCCGAGTCTGTAGTGGTCTCGTGGCCGGGAAGCAACACTGCTGATTAATGCCGTCGCACTTCCACAGACTACCACCGCCGAGTATGGCGGCGACTTGGGCAGACGTCCAACTCCTCCAGTATTTCGGAGAAACACTGCCGTTCTAATCGTGGTGTCAGGGTGTGGGGAGCAATAGGGTATGACTTCAGGTCGCGGCTGGTAGTGACTGAGGGAACTGTGACGGCACAGTGGACATCCTATTTTCTTATGTGCTACCTCTCATCCGACACTACCACGGTTTAATTTTTCAACGGGGCAACGTTCGAGTGCACATAGTAGCTGCCACTGTGAAATGCCTGCATTATGTTGAGCTACTCCCTTGGCCAGCAAGATCGCCAGGTCCGCCCACGACACAGCATGTGTGGGACCAGATCTGACGTCAACCACGTCTCAGGACATCACCAACCAACTACAACAGATGTGGGCCAGCTTGTCTCAGGAGAGGATGCAACGGTTTTATGGCACACTTCCTGACTGCTTGCAGCCACTCTGGATGCGGTGCACTGTTATGTTCACAAGTGCACACAGTGTTGCCAGGTTATTTATATATGTGATTAGACTCTGAAATCACTAAAATAGTGTCACATTCTCTCAACCCGTGAAGCTTTATTTCGTTTCCTCCTTTGCTTTAGGGCGTTTCACTTTGTCAGCTAATGTGAATTGGAACAGATTAATTTGAACTGGTATGAGAATATGTAAACGTAGCTAAAAGTCTCTAACGCAAAGGGAGCCCCAGAGCGAGTAGATATGTAACATCCCCTTAGAAAAATTAAGAATGACAGTGCTGGTAAACCTCTTACGTTATTTGATTTTCGAACAGCTGAGCAGAACTGAACCTACTCACACATTTCTGTCTTTACTTATTCTCATCATCAGTAAACTGACTCACATTTTCTTTTTAAGCGCAATGCAATCTGACTTTCAATAATCCCTACAAAAGAATGGCCCTAGCTAACAATAACCTAAACCTTTCATGAATCACTTACCTCATAAAAATCTTTGTTACTCGAACTACTGCAATACAGCGAGCGCCACTACTGCCAGCTAAGTAAAAGATTCTAACTACTGAAGGCACTAACTACTGATAGGCATAGTTAGCAAATGAAAGATTTTGGTAGAGAACAAACAATGTATTTACCTTAATAGTGTTCAAAAGTCATTATATGTGTGGTGTCACCGCCAGACACCACACTTGCTAGGTGGTAGCCTTTAAATCGGCCGCGGTCCGTTAGTATTCGTCGGACCCGCGTGTCGCCACTGTCAGTGATTGCAGACTGAGCGCCGCCACACGGCAGGTCTAGAGAGACTTCCTAGCACTCGACGCAGTTGTACTGCCGACTTTGCTAGCGATGGTTCACTGACAAATTACGCTCTCATTTGCCGAGACGATAGTTAGCATAGCCTTCAGCTACGTCATTTGCTACGACCTAGCAAGGCGTCATTATCATTTGCTATTTATCTTGTGATGCATGTACCGTCAGACCGATGTTTACCAATTATGGATTAAAGTTAAGTATTCCAGCAGCTACGTACTTTTTTTGCTAGTATACTTACTTTACCTGTTCCAGACCTCACGCCAGCCTGCGTGAGCTTAAACGCGTGCCTTTCGTCTACCTCCTAGTGGCTTGGCTGTCTTGCCAAGTCACAACAATATGTATATCAGTTCATGACATCTAGTCTTGCAAATTTCCTTTTTCTGACGGACACACGTCCAGATCATCCGCTCCCAAAACTCCGCCATCTCTCTCCCCACATCCACCACTGCTGGCGGCTCACCTCCAACTGCGCAACGCTATGCGCTGTTCACATCCAACTGCCCAACACTACAATGGCAGACTACAATGCTAACCAGCCACACACTGCACACAGCACAGCCAGTGATTTTCATACAGAGCGCTACGTGGCGTTACCAACATAAAAACCTAAACAGCCTACTTACATAGCTAAACAGCCTACTTACAGATAGAACAGGCAACCACGCGCACCAATAACAGCGGGTGTGTCGTTTGGAAAGGACACGGTCACTTTCCTTTCTGTCTCTTTACTGTCAGAGTTTTTGCTCTGTTTCTAATTACTTCACTGTCGGTGAGACGCTAAGCTCTAATCTATATTCCTTCTGCAGGGTGTACGTATTGTAAGGGTTTGGAGCATTTATTACATTCAACTAACAATTATATATAATACATCAAATGGAAGAACTACTGAGACAGTTTTTCTTACAAGTGTTCAATGCGAGCACCATTCGTCACGCATCGAGTCGATAGGCGACATCTTCCCAAGCCTCGATTAGTATGTCTGGAGTAATTGTTGTAATAATGCTGTTTCTGAAGTCAGGTAGATCAGTTGGTAGCAGAGGCACATACTCATCATCGTTTATGAACCCCTAAAGGTAATAATCGCGTGGCATCAGATCGGGTGTGAACGTGGACGTCATGCAAAACAGTCTCCGTCATCAGCCCATTGCGGCCAACTCAACGGTCGGGCAGGAATCTTTTAACAAATCTGGTGCTGACTTATGCCAGTCTGGCGGCGCACCATCTTGCTGCCAAATAAAGTTCTGTGTTTCACCTTCTTCTAGTTGAGAAAAGGGCTTTAATCCAAGCGCGTGAAGATAAGAAACACCATGCAGCTCTCCATGCTACTCTATCCTGTGGAAGCTTCTTCATCTCCCTGTACCTACTGCAACCTACATCCTTCTGAAGCTGCTTACTGTATTCATGTCTTGGTCTCCTTCTACGATTTTTACCCTCCACGCTGCCCTCCAGTACTAAATTGGTGATCCCTCGATGTCTCAGAACATGTCCTACCAACCGATCCCTTCTTCTAGTCAAGTTGTGCCACAAGCTCCTCTTCTCCCCAATTCTATTCAATACCTCCTCATTAGTTATGTGATCTACCCATCTAATCTTTAGCATTCTTCTGTAGCACCACATTTCGAAAGCTTCTATTCTCTTCTTGCCTAACTATTTATCGGCCACGTTTCACTTCCATACGTCGCTACACTCCATACAAATACTTTCAGAAACAACGTCCTGGCACTTAAATCTATACTCGATGTTAACAAATTTCTCTTCTTCAGAAACGCTTTCCTTGCCATTGCCAGTCTACATTTTATATCCTCTCTACTCGGACCATCATCAGTTATTTTGCTCCCCAAATAGCAAAACTCCTTTACTACATGTTCTTAGGGTCTTCTAAATGCAGTTTGATTTCTGTAAATGTTGTATATAATCTTTCGCCCCCTGAATGGTACCCCTGCTAAATTTCCTAGGGTGTATTCAAGTCAACGTTGTAAAAAGCTTCCTCTAAATCTACAAATTCTGTAAATGTTAAGTTTGCTTTTCTTCAACCTAGCTTTTAAGATAAGTCGTAGGGGGAGTATTGTCTCACGTCTTCCTACATTCTCCGAAAATCAAAATGACCTTCCTGGAAGTCAGCTTCTACCGTTTCCTCCATTCTCCAATAAAAAATTCAAGCTATCATTAGGGAACTAGGCCTTATTAAGCTGATACTTCGGTAATATTAATATGCACACCCCTCGACGCGTGACAGTATATATTACCCAATGCCTGAAACGAGAAAGTATTTACCACAAGCCAACAGCACCCATAGCTGAGCACACGGCCACTGAACAATGTACCAGTAAGTCGCTTTTCTTCAAAATTAGACGTAATCATTCTTCTTCTTAAAGAGAAAGAAAACCTCCCATTCCCAGTGCTGTTTTCTTCCGGTCAACAACCTACAATAATACTCATTATGCATGGAAGGTACACACGTGACGACGGAATGCAATCACTTGGTCATGTTTTAACTTTAACTTGAGCATGAACTTCATCCTGAAGACCTCCAAATGAAAATGAATATGTTTCTTGCATTAATGGTCGGCTGCAGGAGACATACCTAGACCTTCATTTTCCTCTCAGGTGCCATGAACATAAACGTGGAAGCAAAGACATTACGATCTGACTAGCTCATTATTGAAAAGTCGTAGGCCAGTTCATTTCGAGGTCGAGAACAGTTCTAATTTTAAGGGGGCCTTTCCGTCACGTTTCCGCCAGAGAACGTAACACCAGGAGCCGCCGAAGTGCAGCGGGCGCCCAATCTCTGCAATCTGTCGGCGCGCCGCCCTTGGCTGCTGTGTACGGATTAACTGTACAGGCGTCCAGAGCCCGGCGCAGCCTTGGTCGTTGCTGTTTCAAACAACGCCAGTGGCTGCCCGCAGCCAGTAACGGGCCGGTCGTTGTCACGGCGCTGCAGCCGGCGCAACTGCCCGTGGCGCGCTCCAAGGTTCGCCACCAATGTTACTCTCCGAAGGTGGACTGACGCACCAAGGCTGCAGGCCGGATAACGGACATGTACGGTGACCTACAAAGCCTACACTGAGGTGAAAAGAGTCATGGTGTACCTCGTTTTGCCCGGCGTAGTTCACTCGACATGGCATGGACTCGACAATTCGTTGGGAGTCACCTGCAAAAATCTCGAGCCATGCTGCCTCTACAGCCGTCCATAGCCGCGAAAGTATTGCCGGTGCAGCGTTTTGAGCACGAACTCTCCTCTCGACTATGTTCATAAATGTTGGATGGGATTCATGTCGGAAGATCTGACCGAGCGAGGTGGCGCAGTGGTTAGACACTGGACTCGCATTCGGGAGGACGACGCTTCAAACCTAATTTAGGTTTTGCGTGATCTCCCTAAATCGCTCCAGGCAAATGCCGGGATAGTTCCTTTGAAAGGGCACGGCCGACTTCCTTCCCCATCCTTCCCTAATCCGAGGAGATCGATGACCTCGCTGTCTGGTCTCCTTCCCCAAACAACCCAAGCCCCCCCCCCCCCCCCCGGGAGATCTGTGTGCCCAAATCATTCGCTCGAACTGCCCAAAATGTTGTTCCGACCAAGCGCGAGCAGTTGTGGCCCGGTGACATGACATCGCTGTTCGGGAATGAATGGCTGCAAATGGTATCCAAGTAGCCGAACATAGCCATTTCCAGCCAATGATCGGTTCAGCTGTACCAGTGGACCCAGCCCATTCCGTGTAAACAGAGCCCACACCATTATGGAGCCACCATCTGCTTGCACGGAGCATTGTTGACAACTTCGTGGGGTCTGCGCCAGACTCGGACCCTACCATCAGGTCTTACCAACTGAAATTGGGATTCGTCTGACCGGGCCATGCTTTTCCAGTCGTCTAGGGCGCAACCGCTGCAGTCACGGGCCGAGGACAGGCGCTGCAGGCGATATCGTGCTGTTGGCAAACACACTCGCGTGTCGGCCGCATTTTGCCATAGCCCACTAACGGGAAATTTCACCACACTGTCCTAACCGATACGTTCGTTGTACGTCCCACATTGATTTCCGCGGTTATTTCACGCAGTGTTGCTTGTCTGTCAGCACTGACAACTCTACGCGAATGCCGCTGCCCTCGGCCGTTAAGTGAAGGTCATCGGCCACTGCGTTGCCCGTGGTGAGAGGTAAAGCCTGCAATGTGGTCACACTCTTGACACTGCCGATCTCGGACTACTGAATTCCCTAACGATTTCCGAAGTGGGATGTCCGATGTGTCTAGCACCAACTACCATTCCGGGTTCAAAGTCTGCTAATTTCCGTCGTGCGGTCATAATCGCATCGCAAACATTTTCACATGAATCATATGAGTACAAATGACAGCTCCTCCAATGTACTGTCCTTTTATACCTTGTGTACGCGATACCACCCCCATCTGTATGCGTGCATATCGCTATCCCACAGATTCTGTCAGCTCAGTGTATTTTGGTTATGAAATCAAAAAGCCGTTTAGAGATTAGACTATCCATAAGCGACGATTTTCCCATTCCCGTTCTGTCACTGCTTCTGTTTTGGACTCCTAAGTTTAACACTTTCTTGCTGCAAATATCTCTTTTGCTGCTTCTGTCACTGTGTGGCATACTTTGAGGTATAATTTAAATATACACTACTGGCCATTAAGATTGCCTCACCACGAAGATCTGCTGCAGACGCGAAATTTAACCGACAGGAAGAAGATGCTGTGATATGCAAATGATTAGCTTTTCAGAGCATTCAAACAAGGTTGCCGGCGGTGACGACACCTACAACGTGCTGACATGAGGAAAGTTTCCAACCGACTTCTCATACAGAAACAGCAGTTGACCGGCGTTGCCTGGTGAAACGTTGTTGTGATGCCTCGTGTAAGGAGGAGAAATGCGTACCATCACGTTTCCGACTTTGATAAAGGTCGGATTGTGGCCTTTCGCGATTGCGGTTTATCGTATCGCGACATTGGTGCTCGCGTTGGTCGAGATTCAATGACTGTTAGCAGAATATGGAATCGGTCGGTTCAGGAGGGTAATACGGAACGCCGTGCTGGATCCCAACGGCCTCGTATCATTAGCAGTCGAGAAGACAGGCATCTTATCCGCATGGCTGTAACGGATCGTGCAGCCACGTCTCGATCCCTGAGTCAACAGATGGGTGGGTTTGCAAGACAACAACCATCTACACGAACAGTTCGACGACGTCTGCAGCAGCATGGACTATCAGCTCGGAGACCATGTCTGCGGTTACCCGTTACGCTGCATCAAAGACAGGAGCGCCTGCGATGGTGTACTCAACGACGAACCTGGGTGCACGAATAGCAAAACGTCATTTTTTCGGATGAATCGAGGTTCTGTTTACAGAATCATGACGGTCGCATGCGTGTTTGGCGACATCGCGGTGAACGCACATCGGAAGCGTGTATTCGTCATCGCCATACTGGCGTATCACCCGGCGTGATGGTATGGGGTGGCATTGGTTACACGTCTCGGTCACCTCTTGTTCGCATTGACGGCACTTTGAACAGTGGACGTTACATTTCAGATGTGTTACGACCCGTGGCTCTACCCTTCATTCGATCCCTGCGAAACCCTACATTTCAGCAGGAAAATGCACGACCGCATATTGCAGGTCCTGTACGGGCCTTTCTGGATACAGAAAATGCTCGACTGCTGCCCTGGCCAGCACATTCTCCAGATCTCTCACCAATTGAAAACGTCTGGCCAATGGTGGTCGAGCAAGTGGCTCGTCACAATACGCCAGTCACTACTGTTGATGAACTGTGGTACCATGTTGAAGCTGCATGGGCAGCTGTACCTGTACACGCCATCCAAGCTCTGTTTGACTCAATGCCCAGGCGGATTAGGGCCGTTTTTACGGCCAGAGGTGGTTGTTCTGGGTAGTGATTTCTCAGGATCTATGCACCCAAATTGCGTGAAAATTTAATCACATGTCAGTTCTAGTATAATATATTTGTCCAATGAATACCCGTTTATCATGTGCAGTTCTTCTTGGTGTAGCAATTTTAATGGCCAGTAGTGTAGATTACTGAAGCAAATTCGATCGCGACAGCTGCAAACAGACTCTTCGACCTTAACCTAAATTCGTATCACGTAGATTCTAATATTTTACACATAATACATTTTTGTAGCAGCAATACAACGCTTCTGATTGCTTGCTGATTGCACAGCCAGCATACGATCCTTCTAAAATTTTAATTTAGGATGCCTTAAAGAATTAATATTTCTAATTTTGGAACCATCTAAATTCATCACCACGATTTTTCTATCATGGGTTGAGGATCTACAGTAACTTATGACCGTAATAAGATAATAGGTTTCACGGTGGGCCTACTTATTTGGATGATTCCGGAAACGTGACACGTAATGGCAAAGGGAGCAATGATACAACCTTGAAATTCAACTAAACGAATGTTTTTAAAAGCAACGTTTATTCAACCAATACGAGAGAAAATGCGATCATGCCTGAGACCTACTGATGTAACCCAAACGCAGCAAATAAGTTAATATTAATATTATTGTATAATTAATCATGCTATTCAAATCTCCATAACTTCGGAAATATTACAGACTCGCAGAACCTAAGATCGATTTTGGAATCAGCAAGGAACTTTTTGGAGATGAGACAATTTACACATGATTTTTCAGCCGTTTTAAATATCGTAAAGATTAAATTTATTTTATTTTGCTAGAATGGCCGAACAAGTTATGGAAAGAATAGTTAAATCAAGTGTGTTTGGTACCTCATTAATACTCATTCCGACTAATTTAATTCTACAAAGGAAAAACTCTTTTGAGTCAAGACTAACATAAATTAAAATAGCTCTAGCCATCAGGCAGCTTAATTTTACTGTGGCATGCATATTTATTCTTGGTTTTGTGACCTCACATCTCTTACACTGGTGGTGAGAGGCATGTATATGAATAGATTTTGGAGAGATGTCATAAAGTAAACGAGAGTGAAGTAGAGTTAAGGTAGACCGTATACACCTAAAACACTTGTTCTTCTGTGAATGCGTTCTAAAAGTAGGTTGCAAACAGTGGGAAAACATGACCGAAGACTCTTGTTACTATGAACTTCATATTGTGAACTGTGTGTGTTTACGAGATAAATGTAATGGTATGAATACATAGTTATGACTTACTGCTACTTACGTAGCAGAAAGGAACTCTGGGAGTAGACTCGTGGAATGGACGGCAGCCAGTTTAATTCATCAGTTTTTATTGATGAAATCCATAAACTAGAAATGTCGCATAATTGAATGGGGACTCAGAATTTAATTTTGTATCAACCTTGAGCTTAGAATACGTCACAGCGTCTAAATATTGTGTAACTTCCTGGGTCCAGTAGGTGGTTTATTTCTTTCCCCAATGATATTTCAACATATGTCTTGTCAGCCATTTCTCATGCATCCTGTATAACCACCCGAAAAACTTTCTTCTTTTACTTATAGTATTTAGTTTTCTCTTATATTTGGATGTATTTCACCATTTGTCTCTTAATTTCTAGGCGTCTTCACTTTTTTATAGGATCTGAAATTTTTGAACGAGTCTCCTATTTGATATTTTCAGTTCGTCTGATTTAAAATTCACGTGTTCAGGGGTATTTTTGTTTCATTTCCGTGTTGTAATACGTTATTTTTGTATTTCTTGATACTCTATTTTTGTTGTAACTAGATGTCCTTCTATATTCTCTTTCCATTTATGGTTGATGTTTTAATTTTTATTTTAATCAATCAAATAATAAATCTTTCAAATGTATTTCTTGATACTCTATTTTTGTTGTAACTAGATGTCCTTCTATATTCTCTTTCCATTTTTGGTTGATGTTTTAATTTTTATTTTAATCAATCAAATAATAAATCTTTCAAGCGTTTTATGTTGAAGCACCTTTACATTGACAGTATACTCTCAGAAAATGTGTGAACGGAGAAAGGATACATTTTTACAATCGAGATTTGGGCTTGACGAGAAAGAGTGGTTGTTACCTGAAGTTCTTGTTCATGAGGCTAGGTGTTTTGAGTTAAGTCCCAGACTGTATGTCGTAAGATGAGTCCCTGACTTCTGCAAAGTGCGTCATGCTGTGAGAGCATGTTAGCCGGCCGATGTGGCCGCGCGGTTCTAGGCGCTGCAGTCAGGAACCGCGAGACCGCTACGGTCGCAGGTTCGAATCCTGCTTCGGGCATGGATGTGTGTGTTGTCCTTAGGTTAGTTAGGTTTAAGTAGTTCTAAGTTCTAGGGGACTAATGACCTCAGAAGTTGAGTCCCATAGTGCTCAGAGCCATTTGAACCATTTTTTTGCGGTTGTGGGTACCGGCCCCGTAGTTACCTAGATGGAGGGGGAAAACCGACCAAAAACCATATGCAGCCCAAGTCGAGGCGGATTCGGTAACGGGCAGGTTCGCCTCTCGGAATACCCAGAAGTGACGCGTTCACGCGTTTGGCTATACGGGAGGATCATTTTCTCCGTCTGCTGCCTAGTATTTATTAATTGTATTAAATGTCTTCAGTGGGTGTGTACCGAGTCCACTCCGGATTATTCAAAGGAAAGAGTGCAAATAATTGTTCGCGTATCAGTGCAATAAAATTGTCTTGGGATTCTTGAGGGTAGAATCGCTGTGAGTCCTTGAAGTTCACGAAGGCATGCACTCTCATTCCTTGTTCTGGCGAGGTTAGGATTGTTTGCCTTCCGAAACGTCTGTGGTACACTGCGAACGCGAGAAATTTTTATTTTAGAAAAACGAAATTTTATTTACAGCGGCCCCGGTCGATGCCTAACTGAAGATGGTGTTCTTTTTTTGTTAATGATATGTGTACTTTGTACTTCTATGAGAGTCACAGTCTTTTTCTTTCTCGCATTCATTTTTCTATTTTTCTTGCTGTTGATGTCCACCGAATGGAAGATGGTTTGCCGGCCGGAGTGGCCGAGCGGTTCTAGGCGCTTCAGTAAGGAACCGCGCGACCGCTACGGTCGCAGGTTCGAATCCTGCTTCGGGCATGGATGTGTGTGTTGTCCTTAGGTTAGTTAGGTTTAAGGAGTTCTAAGTTCTATGGGACTGATGACCTCAGATGTTAAGTCCCATAATGCTCAGAGCCATTTGAACCATTTTTGAAGATGGTTTCAGCTTTTTACATAGTTCGTTAAAAGGCGATAATGATTACGACGTAAAATGAAAAAAATTCTCTGGAACTTCCGTAAATTTTTCGTGAAGGCAAAGGAAACCTGCTAAATGTAATCGAGAAATAGTTCCAGGATGGAAGCAATTGTTTCTTTCCTGTATTTTTTTCACAGTGACGACATTTTCTCAGTAAAAAAAATTTCTGGATGACTGTTCTCTAAACAATACGCCAGCAAGCACCCGTTCTACCTACGACGTCACAGCTTAGCTACAGTGGGTGCTACTCCGAAATCCGCAGTAAGCAGCGCACTGCGTCTCTACTGTGACGGGACCCCAAGTGCTACACCGGTCGGGGAAGTTCCTTGTCAGCAGCGCTGTTTACCCTCCTCCTTCACCAACAACGCTGTCCTCCGCACTCATCAGTCATCTGCGCTAAAAGTACAGTTAATACAGGGTGTTTCAAAAATGACCGGTATATTTGAAACGGCAATAAAAACTAAACGAGCAGCGATAGAAATACACCGTTTGTTGCAATATGCTTGGGACAACAGTACATTTTCAGGCAGACAAACTTTCGAAATTACAGTAGTTACAATTTTCAACAACAGATGGCGCTGCAAGTGATGTGAACGATATAGAAGACAACGCAGTCTGTGGGTGCGCCATTCTGTACGTTGTCTTTCTGCTGTAAGCGTGTGCTGTTCACAACGTGCAAGTGTGCTGTAGACAACATGGTTTATTCCTTAGAACAGAGGATTTTTCTGGTGTTTGAATTCCACCGCCTAGAACACAGTGTTGTTGCAACAAGACGCAGTTTTCAACGGAGGTTTAATGTAACCAAAGGACCGAAAAGCGATACAATAAAGCATCTGTTTGAAAAATTTCAACGGACTGGGAACGTGACGGATGAACGTGCTGGAAAGGTAGGGCGACCGCGTACGGCAACCACAGAGGGCAACGCGCAGCTAGTGCAGCAGGTGATCCGACAGCGGCCTCGGGTTTCCGTTCGCCGTGTTGCAGCTGCGGTCCAAATGACGCCAACGTCCACGTATCGTCTCATGCGCCAGAGTTTACGCCTCTATCCATACAAAATTCAAATGCGGCAACCCCTCAGCGCCGCTACCATTGCTGCACGAGAGACATTCGCTAACGATATAGTGCACAGGATTGATGACGGCGATATGCATGTGGGCAGCATTTGGTTTACTGACGAAGCTTATTTTTACCTGGACGGCTTCGTCAATAAACAGAACTGGCGCATATGGGGAACCGAAAAGCCCCATGTTGCAGTCCCATCGTCCCTGCATCCTCAAAAAGTACTGGTCTGGGCCGCCATTTCTTCCAAAGGAATCATTGGCCCATTTTTCAGATCCGAAACGATTACTGCATCACGCTATCTGGACATTCTTCGTGAATTTGTGGCGGTACAAATTGCCTTAGACGACACTGCGAACACCTCGTGGTTTATGCAAGATGGTGCCCGGCCACATTGCACGGCCGACGTCTTTAATTTCCTGAATGAATATTTCGATGATCGTGTGATTGCTTTGGGCTATCCGAAACATACAGGAGGCGGCGTGGATTGGCCTCCCTATTCGCCAGACATGAACCCCTGTGACTTCTTTCTGTGGGGACACTTGAAAGACCAGGTGTACCGCCAGAATCCAGAAACAATTGAACAGCTGAAGCAGTACATCTCATCTGCATGTGAAGCCATTCCGCCAGACACGTTGTCAAAGGTTTCGGGTAATTTCATTCAGAGACTACGCCATATTATTGCTACGCATGGTGGATATGTGGAAAATATCGTACTATAGAGTTTCCCAGACCGCAGCGCCATCTGTTGTTGAAAATTGTAACTACTGTAATTTCGAAAGTTTGTCTGCCTGAAAATGTACTGTTGTCCCAAGCATATTGCAACAAACGGTGTATTTCTATCGCTGCTCGTTTAGTTTTTATTGCCGTTTCAAATATACCGGTCATTTTTGAAACACCCTGTATAATCGTACAGCGCAAAGGCAAGCTATCAGTGTATCCAAAAGATAGAAGTTATATTCAGTCACATGGGGTAAAATGCACAACTGGATCTCCGAGCCAACTGTAAAGCACGACTCCCTTGAACTATTATGTATGATATCCTCAGGATGAAATAGGCAATTCCACAACAGTCCTAGTACATTCTGTTTCATTTCAGTTGCTGTTACGCACAAGATACTGTAAGGTGAAACAAGTTAGAGAACTATGCTCATAGTGCAGCTGCTGGACTAACTTTGTCTGCCTTTTACTCACGTTATAATCCGGATTCTTTCCATTCACCTTTTTCTAGGAGAACCGACGGTTGACTAAAGCAGTGGTAGTGACACTGATTGTGAAAACTTCAATTAGTAGCCATTCGAAGGCTACTTTTATTCCATTAACAGTTTGCGCTATATTGGTGAACCATCGGTAGCCATATGTATTTTTTTTTCCTTTTTCGACAACTACTTTCAGTTGTTTAGTAGTACCACACAAGGTATCCTTGCTTGCCAACGGGACTCAACCTGTAGGAGAAGCTAGAAGAGCTGTTTGGGATGTAGTCTTTACCGTCGTTCATGCATAAGGATATGTGCAATCAATGGGAGATTATCGATCCAATCACTTAATGGTTCCCGTCTTCAATACTAAACGCGCTCTGATAACTGCGTGAACCCAGAAATTATGCTAACAGTTCGCGAGATTCACCTTTTGCAACTCCATACATCAAGTAAGGTAATTTGAGGGAAGCGACATATATGTATGAATAGACTAATTGATACGTAACCTTGGTGTCAGGGAGCACAAATGGTTCAAATGGCTCTGAGCACTATGGGACTTAACATCTGAGGTCATCAGTCACCTAGAACTTAGAACTCCTTAAACCTAACCAACCTAAGGACATCACACACATCCATGCCCGAGGCAGGATTCGAACCTGCGACTGTAGCGGTCGCGCGGTTCCAGACTGAAGCGAATAGAACCGCTCGGCCACACCGGCCGGCTCAGAGAGCGCAAGAGACGTGAAGGCACCGACGATCTATATAGTGCTTGTTATTACCTCACACTTTTGTAGCAGTTCGAGCAAGGATTGCATCCTAAATAGCAACCAGTCATCAGGTAAGAACAGTACACTGCCAGGTAGGCTGGAAAGTATGTTTGAAGGTGGAACAAAGTGTTTGCCAGTGAAAGCGCAAGTTTGCTCTGAAATGTAAACAGCGTGACCACTTCCTTTTTTAACGTTTCCACCGTGTTTGAACTGAGTCCGCTTTCGCTCTTGCAGCGTATTTGGCAACTAACTTCTCCCTTCGGCGTCCACCGCCGCCTCAGCAGACTTGCCGTATCGCGCCAGGCGCGAGTTTCAGTTGTACGAGGGTCAGTCAAAAAGTAATGCCTCCTATTTTTTTTCTACGTTTAATTGTCAGGAAATTTAAATGCAATTACATAGGTTGAAAACCACAACATTGAGGATCATTTTGTCATTTTTCAATGTAATCTCCGCCCATCTCTACAGTTTTGGTCCATCTTTGAACAAGGGCATGTATCCCAGCACGGTAAAAATCACAGCTCTGCTTCCTAAGCCATTGACGCACGGATGTTTTGACGGCCTCCTCATCTTCAAAATGAATCCCCCGATGAGCTTCTTTTAGTGGCCCGAACAGATGGAAGTCTGATGGTGCCAGGTCAGGGCTGTATGGGGGATGAGGCAAAACTTCCCATCCAATTTTGACAATCTCGTCAGAGGTGTGACGACTGGTGAGTGGTCTTGCATTGTCATGCAAAAGAAGAACATCTGCCATTGATTTTGTTGGGCGAACTCGCTGAAGACGTGCTTTAAGTTTTTTGAGGGTTGTGACGTATTGAACAGAATTTATTGTGCATCCCTGCTCCAAAAAATCAACCAGAATCACACCCTCTGTATCCCAGAAAACTGTTGCCATAACTTTCCCTGCCGATCGCACAGTTTTGAATTTTTTCTTCCTCGGCGAGCTTGTGTGACGCCACTCCATTGACTGCCTCTTTGATTCGGGTTCAAAAAAATGCACCCATGTTTCGTCCCCGGTCACAATTTTTTTCAGAAACTCATCTCCCTCCAAACGGAAGCGCTGCAAGTGTTGGGAGGCTATTGTTTTCCTTGCCTCTTTATTCTGATCGGTTAACATTCTTGGAACCCACCGTGCACAAACTTTTGAGTACCCCAATTGTTTAATAATCGTGATCACACTGCCTTTACTAAGAGAAATAATGCGACACACTTCATCTGCAGTCACCCGACGGTCACCACGAATGATGTCATCAACTTGCTGAATGTTGTGTGGAGTCACTGCACTCACCGGCCTGCCGCTCCGCTTTTCGTCAGTCAACGGTGTTTGCCCTTCAGCTTCCTTACAACGACGAACCCATCGTCTAACAGTGCTGACATCCACTGTCACAACACCATACACCTTCTTCAGTCTTTCATGAATGCGTATGGGCGTTTCACCTTCTGCATTCAAGAATTCAATCACACAACGCTGTCTCAAACGAACATCGATGTCGGCCATCTTACAAACTTCTGCTGTGCTGCCACCTGTTGACACAGAAAGTTACTACTGCAGTGGATTGCAGAAGAAGGTTTGAGGAATGGCGCCAAATTCAAATTTTTCACTTAACGTAATTTCTTTAAGTAGAAAAAAAATGGGAGGCATTACTTTTTGACCGACCCTCGTAGCTTCGGCTACCGCAGTCGGTAAGGTTGTCGACCATCACTTGCATCGTTTACTGTGATTCGAGGATAGTGCGGCCAGTCGAAGGAAAGACAAGATCTGATTTGTCGAGTCCGTGCCACGTCGAGCTGCTCCTCGGGGAAAAGGTGGTCGGACACGATATTCAGGAGGTATCCCATGGGTCTTGTCTCCTCCTGTCCGTGTTATTTTAGCACGTAGTGGTAGGCGTCCGTTTTACGCGACAAGTTGTACTACGCTGTACACTAAAATACTTGTGAAGCGTTCCTCTTCCTACCGTGCGTTGAAGTCTCCACTGACCTTAAGGCCAGTGGTGTTGCAGTCCTTCGCCCGTCCTTCACATTATCTTCTCCCAACAGGTACAAGGACGCAGAGGTGGTACGCAGTGAGCTGTAAATCCAGAAGAACTGGTCCCAGGCAGGAATTCTCATCTCGCTGGACCATCCTCATTTTAAAAGGGCCGAGTCAAATAACTTTCGCTGCGAGTTCCGTGTAGAGCTGCCTACGCAGAACGTTAAATTATGTCGCGTTCCGTTAACGGCTTGCCAGACGTCTGCTCACGTTTGTGGCCACTGCACCAGCTGACATGGCAGTTATTTATGTGCCCTGTAACACGCATTTGCTTAACTTTCAAGGACTGCGTGCGAAATAAGTGCGAGGTTGCGCATCGCTCTCAGACTTGGGAAGGGGCATTACCAGTATATCATTCTGCTAATCGACTGGTATATAAAAAGATTGTTCAACAGAAAATATGGAGCACTAAAGCTGCCGTAGAGCGACTGCCTAGTTAGGCTTTCCTCGTGTCAAAATGGCTCTGAGCACTATGGGACTTAACATCTATGGTTATCAGTCCCCTAGAACTTAGAACTACTTAAACCTAACTAACCTAAGGACATCACACACAACACCCAGCCATCACGAGGCAGAGAAAATCCCTGACCCCGCCGGGAATCGAACCCGGGAACCCGGGCGTGGGAAGCGAGAACGCTACCGCACGACCACGAGATGCGGGCTTTCCTCGTGTCATTGTTCTTAAAATCTAAAACTCCGTCAATGATTCTTTCACAAAATGCAGATATTTTGGCACGTTTTGTGTGGCTAGTGGTTAGTAGATCACTGTCTTTATTAATGGCTCACTTTCCGCACACAGATTCACACACTTCACAGAGTCACGTAATTAATCGCGTGACGTCTTGATTATAATTAATTCTACAACCGTAATTTGTGCGCAATTTCAAGTTTGCTCCTCTATTTCATTTCATTACTTCTCTTTGGCTTCATAAAATTGTATACCTACACTTCGCGCCGAAATGCCGCTTTGGTGAAAAATTGCACACTTCCCCACCTTCCTTGACTTTAATAGCTGACTTTGCCAGAATTTATTAGCAGAGGCGGACACAATTAAAAGAATAAATTAAAGCGATTAGCGCAGCGGCTCCTACTCGTTCTAAATGGTGATCGCGGTCACGCTTTCCATGTTTAGCTTTCTGTTACGCAGTTCCTGGAATGTGGTTCCCGCGTCTACAGGCGTTAATATCTCTTCCTTCATCAGTCGCTGTAGTGCAATTCTCAACCAAGAAATCTTTGGATGAATTAAGATTTAGGGATGAAAGAGTTAATTATTTCGATCAGCCTATTAAATGAATTTGTCTCATACGTTGTGAGACCACAAGAGATGAAAATAGGAATGATCAGATTACATAGTTTTCTCAGTCTTTCCATCATTTATACGTGTGTTAGAGTGTTATTCAATATTGCTACCTTTCCAAAAAAACTTCAGCTCTTGCTCGCTAAACTTTGGCATCGGTGCACTAATGTAATTTACTGTTATTTGTCTAAATCTGTTCCAACGCATAAGAGAACAGTCTCTCCAACAAGGTCATAGATGTTATTTTCCCAATTTAATACCATATTGATTTCTTGAATTTTAGTTACAGGAGGTTCAATCAGAACTACACATCTGCGCAAAGTTCTTGGAAATTCGAACCGTATGACGGCTCTCTCTTTTCTTTGCTCAATGGTGCCGTTTTCTATTCATGCTACATGCGTGTTTCAACACACGAAACAAGCGCCTATCCGACAAAAAGTAATTCTGTGTGTAACGAAGGATGCTCATTTAAACAAGTAAATTTCGTGGGTCAAAAGACGACCAATACCTTAATTTTAGATGTATGTAGTAATTTTTTATTAGTAGAATTAATCGAAGGATGTATTTAAACGTAAATCTCTTATTGTCTCAGCCTTATTGTAGCACAAGCCACGGGGTTTTTAGGGGCAACAACAACTTAAAGCGCATGCAATCTTTCAAAGTGAGAAGAGCATGTAGGACAAGGTAGTACACTGACAGAAATCAACTTTGATTTCAACATTATTTGTCCCAATTGATTGCCTACATCGCGTAAAGCAGGGATTTTACTGCCCTCCTGCGGTACTTTTCACACCATATGCTGCTTTTCTGCATTTCACGGGCAAGTTGGCGGTTGCTTGTTGCTGAATCTTTTCCAACACGATTCAGTACTATCTACTCAAATTATGGTGTGTGAACAAACTTTTCCCTGCGCTATTCCGCGTTCTACCCAATTTCCCGCTCTTCTATCCCCGACGATAAATTTTTTTAAAAAATTAGGTTGACCACTGTTGCGAAACTTTTTCCTGTACATTTCTTCGGATTCGCTGGTAATACTTCCTACTGCACCCACAAATTAAACGCATGTCTGAGAGTTACTGTGTCGCATAAAGCTCCATCTTCAACAACGAATTACGAATTGCGAACTGTGATGCACTCCACTGTGTTCACATAACAGACGCTCCTATATAGTTTATCACGGATGCACCAACAGCACCGATACGACAGACGGTTGTTTGTAATGGTAGCAAAGCAGTTAAAAACCCCTGCCTCACATACGGTGTTCATTCCACATCTAGGGCTGCTTGAAATATTCATTTCGTTATCTCATAATACTTAAGATCCTCTACCTAAAGGTATGAGACACTGAATATGTATAAGACTGCATTAACAACGATCTTTTTAGATGTCAATCGATTAGGACAGCGATATACTGGTAACGCTTCCTCCAAAGTCTGCACGCGATGCGTAGCCTCTCACCTATTTCCCACGCATAGATGTCAACTGATACGTGGCTACAAACGTGAGCAGGCGCCACACAAGCCGTTAAGGGGCTCCGGAACGCCCTATACTTGCAATGTTAAAATAACGCTTATAAATTACATCTTTCCTCACAAAGTATTTGAGGTAGGAAGTTGAACTTTTTACAGATTATTTATTGGAATATGGGCTACAACTTAACACAGGGATTTTACAAAATTTTAGTTCAGTTATTAAAGATGATTTTTTTCAATTGTATAGAAAATTCACAAAATTTTTTTGCAATTTTTTATTTATATATTCAAAAATATACAGTTTTTTGGAAAAAGGCTGTGATAAATTATGCAGAAGGTACTGTGTAACATTTACTGAAAGTTTGAAACAAATATGTTTGAAAGATCCTTAGAAAACATGTAATTAGTATGAGAAAATAAAAGTTTTGGGAATCGAGCGACAAAGATTGGATTAACTTTTTAGTGCATTCCAGGTCCATAGGATGGATTATCTTCATCCTCTGCAAACTCCTCCTCCAGCTTCCTCTTGTTCCTCCTCCTGTTTACTCTTGCTTGTATTTCTAGACTCTTTACAGCCCTGTCTGCAGCCCGAAGGCGTTCCTTGTCTAAAGCAAGCATCGCTCGTTGTTGTGTTCGTAGATTTTGCTACCATTTTCTTCAGTTGCAGTTACTGCAACACTGTTCCAAAAGGTGGTCATGTATGAACACTTATCACATTTCAGTTGTATTTCACTAGCAAGTCCTACGTGCTTTATTATGGAGAGTTCCAGACCAACTTCACTACAATGAATACATCTTACACAGTTTGAAAAAATTCCTTTGAGAACCGTCATATCAAATGTTTCATTCACATCCGATTCGCCCATAAAACATTCATAGTTTTCACTCATTGAACCAAGCTTCTTCTGTGAAGTATTTTCTTTCCCACTTTGACTGCTATGGGCAGGTGTACTTGAGAGGTTAGGTTCACTCACTTGGTTATCGTCTTTATTGTTTACAGTAATAACACATACCTTTGGCTTCCCAACATTTCTCCTTTTCTTAAAAGCCTTCAGAGGATTTCTAATAACTTTACTTTTACTCATTATTATACTTCAACAAAACAGAGACTCAAGAAACAGAATTAATTACGAATATTTTCGAGATAACGACCGAGTAAATAAACATGAAACAATCGACAATCACACCAGCGATATATATTGAACCATCACAGGTTAGCCACAACACATAATTTATCTCACATCACTAAAATGTACCTGATGAACACGGACGTTAATAATAACACCATTTGACAGCAGTTTAACAGCGCCACAGTGGGTCACGCCCATGTAGAACACATTTCAAAAAAAATTTAAATATAGTTGTAGTCTTTGGAATTGAATAAATTATATATCTATTAAAAGGTAATAGTCTGCAGATTCAGAAAACGCAAAAAAGTAAAAATTGAACTTTTCATGATTTTGAGCCTTTCCGGAGCCCCTTAAGAGAACACTGCCTAACATTCTGCGTAGGCAGCTGTACTCGATATTCGCAGATAAATTTATTTGACGCTGTCCTTTTCTGCCAAAGTGTACGGAGTTGCAAGTAGCATAAAGGAGTCCATCAGAAGAATATTTAGGAAGGGCTTTCCATTTACATCATTTTTCTTACAATTATAGCAGATTTCCCAAAAAGCTTGGTTTCAGTCGGAAGGCAGGTGAAGAATTTGATCACCCTCCGTGCTGCGCCGACCTAGCACCTAGTGACTACCAATTGTTCTTGCGCTTAAGGAGAGTTCGCAGAGCCTATTCGGCCAATGTTAAATAACCCAAGCCTTTATCTCTAGAACCAGTGAGGATAACTATCTGAAATTTCTACAGGTATCTAATTCATGTTATCTGTGTCTGTTGAAGCAGAATTCAGAGATAAGATACAAAATAACCAGGGACATACATTTTTTTTAATTATGCCATTTTACTATGAATATTTGTACATGTAAGCTCCTAGATTCGCACCTATTCCAATTGCTATCATGATAATGCTTCTTTAGGTACAGTGTGTTACAATAAAACGGGTCACAAAATTTCACGTATCTATACAAGTAGTTTTTGATGTAAAGGTACGTAATGCATAAAAAAAGCCAGTTTGAGAAAATCGCGATTGAAGTTCAAAATGATAAAAACGCCCTCATATTTTCAAATTAGGGCTGAAAACCACCTAGCAGAATAGTGAGTATCATGTTCTTTGCCACCCTTCTACTGTAAAATCTTGTTCCTTCTGGCTTATCCTGTTTCTTTGGTGGTAAACTCTGCTGCACGCTGTGCCTCGGTATCTCTCGACTTCTTTGGTAAAGTATGACAGCCTGGGATGACGTTAATATCGGCGAGAACTCTGATCCTCGCTACGTTTCCATCAATAAATATTAATACATCATCACTAACTGCACGTTTCAGTGTATTTAACCCTATGAACAGATTCTCTGACGCTCTTGTCCAGATAATATTACTGGAAGACTCGTTGAAATTGTGAGTCCACCCATGTAGATATTTTAGGAGGAGGTCTGGACATTATCTAGGTTCCCATAAATTCGCTTGATGGCTTCCATAACAGCATCAGGACTAGAGTTCTTGAGTGCAAAATACACTCTGAAACTTCAGCCTTCAGGAATTTACACCATGATTCAGATCCAGGTGGGCAAATTGAAAGTATTGGTTTTTTGTCTGTTGAGAGTTTGTCGAATTATGAGACCAAGGCCGCTTTCTTCACGCTTTCTCAATCATTTCTGTTATTTCTGATGACCATTACATAATACTGATCAAGCTGATCTACAGTTCTATTAATCAGTCGATCCCTCAGTGGCCTGGCGTCTGACAATTTGATGGTGCGACGAGTTTCTTTTGGTTTTGTGCCCAACCTCTTTTGTAGGTGTCCACTGCATTACAGATTCCTTATCTTCATATTTTCATATTGATTTGATTCAACTGCGTACTTATAGGCTTTAGAATCGCATATAAAGAGAAACATATCCGAAATTAGGTAGTTTCGGAGCTACGCAAATAACATAATGAAATTATTGTTTTGTTAAATGTCAAAAATTCTGATTTTCTTGCTTGTAGACTCGCCTTAAGGTAGTGCCTTGCTGGTCAACGTTGCTAGAAAGATGACGATGTTAGGACTGGTTTAAAAATCAAGCGACAGCTTTCTGTATGGATGGATTTCAGGAGTTGGTCGTACGACACGGATAAATGCCTTAATATAAGTGGAAATTATGTTGAAAAGTAGATTAAGGTCCAGAGAAGGGAGGAAGGAAGATTAGGGTTTAACGGCTCGTGGGGAACGAGTTCATTAGAGACGAAGTACAAGCGCGTAATGGTTCAAGTTTGGGGAAGGAATTCAGCGGTGCCCTTTTAAAGGAACAGTCCCGGAATTTGCCTGGATTGGTTTAGGGAAATTACGGAAAAAACAAAATGGGGATGCTCGGACGCGGGTTTGAAACGTCGCCCTCCCGAATGCCAGGCCAGTATGGCAACCACTGCGCCACCTCGCTTGGTATTAAGGTGCAGGCTTTCATGTAAAATTAGAGTTTTTCCAATACTTTTTTAAAATTTTCTTTGAAAACAGTACTTATTGTACGACGGGGCCTTTTACTTTGCGGCAGTAGAAACTAAAGGATCATTATTTCTGTCTTGGAATCGAACAAACTACTAGCTCCAAAAATATTTTCCCGTTTTTCTGAGATCGCTGTGCACGTTGTACCCATGGCAGTTGCGGTATCGTCCAAAGAAGGCGGTGCTGTAACAAAGTCGGCAATTTCCATCGATACCACAGAAGTTAACGATACCCCTCTGCATTCAGCACGGATGAATGGGAGGCCAATATACAACCGAGCAATGGTGCCCTTGGCTGCAGTTCGCGATCAGTGATAATGACGATGTAAGTAGGCTGTTTATGTTTTCTTATTGGCAACGTTACGTAGCGCTCTGTATGAAAATCACTGGCTGTGCTGTGTGCAGTCTGTGGCTAGTTTGCATTGTTGTTTGCCATTGTAGTGTTCGGCAGCGGCAGCTGGATGTGAACAGCGCGTAGCGTTGCGCAGTTGGAGGTGAGCCGCCAGCAGTGGTGGATGTGGGGAGAGAAATGGCGAAGTTTTGAAATTTGTAATACTGGATATCATGAAGTGCTATATACATTATGACTTTTGAACACTATTGAGGTAAATACATTGTTTGTTCTCTATTAAAATCTTTCATTTGCTAACTATGCCTATCAGTAGTTAGTGCCTTCAGTAGTTTGAATCTTTTATTTAGCTGGCAGTAGTGGCGCTCGCTGTATTGCAGTAGTTCGAGTAACGAAGATTTTTGGTGAGGTAAGTGATTTGTGAAACGTATAGGTTAATGTTAGTCAGGGCCATTCTTTTGTAGGGATTTTTGAAAGTCAGATTGCGTTGCGCTAAAAATATTGTGTGTCAGTTTAAGCATAGTCTTGTACAATTTTTCTAAGGGGACGTTTCAACGACACCATCGTCTTAGGTACGGCACCAGTGTATCTCAAGTCTTATACCGAATTTTAACTGTGAACAGTGTCCCTATGTACTCCAAGTGAAGATTCTTGAAAAATTGTCTGCATCCAGCGATCAGAGACAGTTGCAAATACTTATAACATTCCTGTGGAAATGGATTATACACACAGCAAAAAAATGTTTTGCATCACCCCGGTTCCCAGAACTCCTGAAGATAGACGTTGACTGTGGATATTGTGTCACAGTCCCTTTGAGTGTTCAGAGATATCACTAAACAGGCCCAAAGAAGTAAACAACCATGCATGAGGAGCGCTTATTAGACGGAGGGGGTCCGACAGCCGGTCATTTCCAGTCATTCCACCAGGAAGGAGGAACACGGATCGTGTTGTCTGTAGTTCAACCATGCCTGGACATCAATACCGAGGTTCGATCGCGTCCGCATTGTTACTTTGTGCCAGGAAGGGAAGTGTCCAGACGTCTCGGAGTGAACCAAAGCGATGTTGTTCGGTCACGGACCTGATACAGAGAGACAGGAACTCATGCCTCGCTCAGGTCGCCCAAGGGCTACTACTGCACTTCAAAAGTGTATGTGAAATGTTATGGAACTCAAGTGCTAAGGTCATCAGTTCCTAAGCTTACACACTACTTAACCTAAATTATCCTAAGGACAAACACACACAACCGTGCCCGAGGGAGGACTCGAACCTCCGCCTGGACCAGCCGCACAGACTACTGCAGTGTATGACCGCTACCTACGGATTATACCTCGGAGGAACCATGACAGCAACGCCACCATGTTGAATAGTGCTTTTCGTGCTGCGACAGGACGTAGTGTTACGACTCAAACTGTGCGCAATGGACTGCATGACGCGCAGCTTCACTCCCGACATCAATGGCGAGCTCCATCTTTGCAACCACGACACCGTGCAGCGCGGTACAGACGGGCCGAACAACATGCAGAATGGACCGCTCAGGATTCGCATCACGTTCTCTTCAGCGATAAGTGTCGCATAAGCCTTCAACCAGACAATCGTCGGAGACGTGTTTGGAGGCAACCCGGTCAGGCTGAACGCCTTACACACACTGTCCAGTGAGTGCAGCAAGGTGGAGGTTCCCTGCTGTCTTGGGGTGGCATTATGTGGGGCCGACGTACGCCGCTTGCGATCATGGAAGGCGCCGTAACGGCTGTACGATACGTGAATGCCATCTTCCGACCGATAGTGGAGCCATATCGGCAGTATATTGGCGAGGCATTCCTCTTCATGGACGACAATTCGCGCTCCCAACGTGCACGTATTGTGAATGACTTCCTTCAGGATAACGAGATCGCTCGACTACAGTTTGGAAAATTTGTGGTAGGGTCTTACGGGAGAAAACTGCTGAGGTCATCGGCCCTAAGCCTACACACTACTTAATCTGACTTACACTATGGACAACACACACACCCATGGGCGAGGGATGACTCGAACCTCCGACGGGGGGAGCCGCACGGACCGTGACAAGGCGCCTCAGACCGCGCGGCTACCCCGCGTGGCTCGACTACAGTGGCCAGCATGTTCTCCAGACAGATTGAAAAGGGCTGTTTATGGACGATATGACCCAGCAACCACTCTGAGGGATCTACGTCGAATCGACGTTGAGGAGTCGAACAATCTGGAAAAAAATGTTCAGATGTGTGTGAAATGTTATGGGACTTGACTGCTAAGGTCATCAGTCCGTAAGCTTACACACTACGTAACCTAAAGTACCCTAAGGACAAATGCACACACACCCATGCCCGAGGGAGGACTCGAACCTCCGCCGGGACCAGCCGCACAATCCATGACTGCAGCGCCGTAGACCGTTCGGCTAATCCCGCGCGGCGACATTCTGGACCAACAGTGCGTTGATGAACTTGTGGATAGTACGCCACGTCGAATACAGGCATGCATCAATGGAAGAGGACGTGCTACTGGGTATTAGAGGTACCGGTGTTTACAGCAATCTGGACCACCACCTCTGAAGGTCTGGCGGTATGGTGGTACAACACGCAATGTCTGGTTTCACGAGTAATAAAAAGGGCAGAAATTATGTTTATGTTGACCTCTGGTCCAATTTTTCGTACAGGTTCCGGATCTCTCGGAACCGAGGTGATGCAAAACGTTTTTGGTGAGTGTACAAAGTTAAGTAAATCTTTGTATCTGTCTTGAATAAAGTGCTTTCACATTTTACATGTTCTAGTTTCCACTCGTTCTCCTCAGGGAGCAAGTAAGTACTGACGATTGTAGTTTCGTGAGGTTCATCAGTGCTACGCACGCGTGAAGCGAAATGCCGGCGCTGACGGCGGTAATGAGTAAGCGTGCAGCGCTCTGTGGCTGACCCCGGCTCCCAGCACCTGGTCGCTGTCCCGTTAGTACGCGTCGCACAGCGAGGCACAGCACGTGGCGGAGACACGAGACTGCCGCTAGCCCAAGGACGCAGGGGCGAAGGACCTGACGGCAGCCCACAAGTCCGGGACCCGCACAGAGAGCGCCGGTCCAGAGGAGCGACACCTCGCTGCACTATCCGCGCACCGCGACCAGCCGCCTCGCGCGCCGGACAAACACGTTTTTGGTGTCCCTGCGCGCCCGCCAGGTCGCAGCGGCTGGGTGTGCCGCGCGGCAGTGGGCGGGTCAGTCCCAGAATACAGGGACGTGGACCTGCAGACCTGCCCACAGCCCGCCGACGCTGCGGTGTCGTCAGCTCCAAAACTCCAGACCAGGGGTCACCAAACTGCGACCGGCCAGCGAGTTCAGTTCGTCGTGCCCAGGGTCGATACCTCAATTTGCTTGTGTAACACCCCACCCGTCACTCAGCTGGTTTTGGCGTGTGTTCACCCCAGCTAATTGACTAACAGATCAACAGTGAGTGCAAAACTGCCGCAATATCGGATAACGCAAAAAAAGTAATAAGGCCCTGTGACTCGTGATTGAACTGCGGTGGCAGTGTTGACATTAATTGATTCAGAATTGATCACTTTTAATTAAAAAGGGGTGCACATTGAGGTTATATTCAGCTATTGAACACTAGATGCAAATGTTGAGCATAAAATTAATTAAGAAAGTGACTTGGGATTTCAACTACTTGACTGAAAACAGATGCAGTCGATTATCACAAATTTATTTTAATTCACGACCTTCAATCATCACATTACATGATTCTCCTACCAGGCAGTGGTAATAAATAGCGTTTGCGTGGAGTAAAGCGCGATAAATCAAAAGTAATTCCTATCGACTGACCCAGGCGTAATGCGAAGTGCGAGAAGAATTCTACAATACACGGCCCATGAAACCCTCGTGGAAACTTTGCCGACGTGATCCGACAAATTAATCAGTGGCCGGGGCGGGCGCAATACCACCGAATTCGACGTGGCGGGGTGTCGTCGTTATGCGCACGTCGGCCGGCCTCGTGGTGCTGCAAGGTTGCGCTCGTCTATTCACTCCTAGATATCTTGCTCAGTACGTAGCTGAACCAAAACTTCCTATCTCCGAGCTCAATCGTTCCATTTGCTAAGTCATAAACTGCAGAGATGCTCACTCTTTTCTCAGGCTAGCAGAGTAAAGAACGCCACATCCGCACTCTAGGCAAGCTGGGAACGGAAGACCTCTACGGGGACTTCTCCCAGTCCGCTCTTCGCCTCGGTTCCCCTCCAGCAAAATCACTTACGCCAATTGCAGCACAAGTTGCGTTAATTATGCGTCGCTTCCCAGCGCCGACCAATGCCTGCTCTGGGAAGTGAACAAATTCCCACAAAATTTCCCTTCCTTTCAACTTCTTCTATTTTGCTCCTCCCAGGCCACCCATCAAGGTTAGTGTCTGCACAAAACACCAATTTTTCCTGAATTCTGACTCCCAGGAGAGTACTTCAAATTCCTCGGTCCTACGTTCCCATCGGAGGCCGGCGTATTCCATTCTGTCGCTCTTCACCTGATTTACTTCGGACTCTGCCAACTGTGACTTCAGCGTGAAGTTGCTATAGTCACGAAGACGCTTATTTTGGCCTCTGTTGTCCGTTCCACCATAGCTTCGCGTGGCTTTCTCGCATGTTTCACTGAAAACGGGACGACGGACATTTATCAACAGGCGTACAAGTTTTCCGTCTGCTTCCCGGTACACCAGCATGGGGTCAACCACTCACCCACTGTCACTCATCTTAAGGCAGCTGGAGGCCGCGCCCCGTTACCGCTTTCTCAGAGTTTGAGCCACCCTAAGCCGCCTATTGTGAGTGTACATTCCTAACGAAATGTAATGGACCTGAACGTGTCAAGAATAGTAGTTGGTAAATAATCAGTCTGACCATCGGGGAAGGGTACACAGAAAACACGTTTGGAATCTAGTAGATGCAGTGGTGCGCAACAATTAGCGTCCACAATGTGCTAAAGGCTTCTTTTATTTATTTATTTATTTTTCCGTGGGACCAAATTAAGGAGAAGTCTCCATGGTCATGGAACGAGTCAATACATGGAATTATAACACGATATTAGAAACAGATAAAATGAAATATAAAAAAAAAACATATTCAGGTGCAAGTCGTTAGTTTAAATAAAGAAAATCAACAATGTAACACTGGATTTTGCTTAATTTTTTAGCTCTTCCAGGAGCTCCTCGACAGAATAGAAGGAGTGAGCCATGAGGAAACTCTTCAGTTTAGACTTAAAAGAGTTTGGGCTACTGCTAAGATTTTTGAGTTCTTGTGGTAGCTTATTGAAAATGGATGCAGCAGAATACTGCACTCCTTTCTGCACAAGAGTCAAGGAAGTGCATTCCACGTGCAGATTTGATTTCTGCCTAGTATTAACTGAGTGGAAGCTGCTAACTCTTGGGAATAGGCTAATATTGCTAACAACAAACGACATTAAAGAAAATATATACTGTGAGGGCAATGTCAGAATTCCCAGACTATTGAATAGGGGTCGACAAGAGGTTCTCGAACTTACACCACATATAGCTCGAACAGCCCGTTTTTGAGCCAAAAATACCCTCTTTGAATCAGAAGAATTACCCCAAAAAATAATACCATACGACATAAGCGTATGAAAATATGCGAAGTAGACTACTTTTCGTGTTGAAGTGTTACTTATTTCAGATACTGTTCTAATGGTGAATAAAGCAGCATTTAATTTCTGAACAAGATCCTGGACATGGGCTTTCCACAACAGCTTACTATCTATCCGAACGCCTAGGAACTTGAACTGTTCCGTCTCGCTTATAATATGCCTATTCTGTCTGATCAAAATATCGGTTCTTGTTGAATTGTGAGTTAGAAACTGTAAAAACTGAGTCTTACTGTGATTTAGCAACAAATTATTTTCCACAAGCCACGAACTTATTTCATGAACTACATTATTTGTTACTGTTTCAATATTACACACAAGATCCTTCACTATCAAGCTGGTGTCATCAGCAAACAGAAATATTTTTGAATCATCTGTAATACTAGAAGGCATATCATTTACATAAATAAGAAACAGCAGTGGTCTTTAAAAGCTGACCACCGAACACAGTTGTATTTTCATTTAATTGTTCGTAGTAAGTAAGTGCAAACGTTTTGCAGAAGACCCACAGGAACTGCTGTACGACGATTGAGACGCCAGACATCGCATTACGCAGACTGCTGGAATCGAACCCTCGATCTCACGCACGCTAATTCAAAACACCAACTGCACAACACTGCTCCTTTATGCTGACAGAGATAGTTACCGTACAATTGGTTACAGTGTTGCCAAACTACCAATCTTTGGCTTCCATTTTCTGCCCGAAATACGCGCAGGACGAAATTTTGGGAGGGGCATCTTTGTGTTACCAGTATGTGAAAAATCGCGTTGCAAAGTCAGAGTGCGCGAAATTTTCTTTACCCTGTATGTAGCAGTTCCACCGAACCACTGGTGATGCGTAACAATACACTCAGTTTTCGTGTTGACTGTTTTTCCATGTACATTGTTGTCTTATAGTTTATGTTCATTATAAATGCTTGTTTTTTTATGATTGCAGTACCAAATCTTTTTGTATGAAAATTGAAATATCTGTCACTTTTTATTGGATTTACGGAATAAAACTGTGAACAGTAAAAAAAGGAAAGGTTTACACTCAGGTTGTTGGGTGACACAGCAGTAGCACTTTGAACAAAAAACCTTTGAACTGCAAGTTGCAGAGAATGCCGGACATTTGCCACACTTGCCCCTTCGCCAGGTAGCGATCCCTCAGGTAAGGGACGCCCTTCCTCGTACTTCTTCTGTCCGCTTTCAAACCGCCGTCTCCACATCTTACTCGATACAACCAGTACGTAAGGGACCTTCTTCTTCGACATCTTGGCCAAATACAGAGCTTCTTTTCCGAAATCGAAATATTTATAACTTTTGGGAAACGAAAGCAATATCGACGATTATTTCAGCATGTAATTAGTTCTGCCAAGTATAAATATAGATCCCTCTGTGTGCACGGCAGCTTCCTTTCACGCTTACTGATTGCGATGGAAACAGTCCATCGCCATGGGAGCAACAAGAAAGCAACGATGTAAAGAGAATTCGAGTATACGCTAATCATTTCTTTTTGATCACTGCATTTGTGCCTACTTTAATTACTACAACTAGATGCCCAAAAGACAATAAGGAAAGAAGAAATGGGTATGTGAATGTTTGAAAAGAAGAACGACATACTCCATATTAAATTACTCTCTAAAATCCGATATCCCCTGCGGCGAAACATTAGCTAATAAAATGTAGAGTGACAATGTTCAAAACACGACTGAAAATACGTTCACTAAATAGAGATAATAACATCTATGATTGACATGTCATCTAAAGTCGACGTACAATTTTAAAATGTTAGAAATAAGGAAATGAAGTAATACAGAATGCTATGCTTGTAACGTACGTTGTTGTTCTACATTGTTTAGCTCTGGTATTTACAGGGTCACAGAGAAAGCATCCTAGGTTTTGGAGGGAAAAGCCGTAATTGTAATGATATGCACTACAATAGAAAAAATAAGCACAACTTAAGGAAAAATAATGTAATGTGTGTTCCAGCTCACAAGCGACATTGAAGCAGATAGTTCCTGTCACTTAGTATGGGCACAGGCTATATTCGACAACCGGAATAAATAAATAACTGGCTCCTATTACCGACCCCCGGTATCGGATGAAACAGTTGCTGAACAATTCAAAGAAAACTCGAGTCTCATCACAAATAGGTACCCTACTCATACATTTATAGTTGGCAGTAACAAAAATACATTTCCAGACCCAATAGATAGACCCTATGGATAGAAAACAACATCCGTAATTGTTCTAAGTTCTTTTTTCAAAATTACTTTGAACAATTAGTTCACTAGGCCATTCAAATTGTAAATGGTTACGATAACAGACTTGACCTCTTAGCCACAAATAATCCTGAGCATCACGACGGATACAGGGATTAGTGAACACACAGTCGTAGCGAGGCTCAATTCCGTAACAAAGAAATTCACCAAAACTAAACGCGAAATATATCTGTTTATAAAAGCAGCTAAAAATTCGTTTGACGCCTTTCTAAGAGACAGTCTCCAGTCCTTCCAAACTATGTAAGTGAAGACCATATGTGTATCAACAGCACTCGAGAGATTCATACCAAATAAATCAATAAGAGACGGAACTGATCCCCCATGGTACACAAAACACGACAGAAAGCTGCTGCAGGAGCATCGAAAAAGGCACGTATAATTTAGACGAAAGGAAAATCTCGAAGATTGGCGAAGTTCTGCTGAAGCTCGAAATTTGGTGCGGATTTCAGTGCGAGACGCATTTAACAGTTTCCACAACGAAACTCTCTCTAGAAATGTGGCGGAAAATCCAAACAGATTCTGGTTCTAGGTTAAGTAAACCAGCGGAAAGGCTCAGTTCAAATGGCTCTGAGCACTATGGGACTCAACTGCTGAGGTCATTAGTCCCCTAGAACTTAGAACTAGTTAAACCTAACTAACCTAAGGACATCACAAACATCCATGCCCGAGGCAGGATTCGAACCTGCGACCGTAGCGGTCTTGCGGTTCCAGACTGCAGCGCCTTTAACCGCACGGCCACTTCGGCCGGCGGAAAGGCTCAGTAAGTACCTTTACTGCGCGACAGCGATGAGGAGGAGGGGGAGAAAAGGGACTCAACCCTTCGGAGCGGGTAATATCGTGGCAAATGTCCGGCGTGGCAAATGTCCGCACACCGTTGCAGAAAGGGCATAGCTAACAAAATTTGAAATCTTAGTTTTTTGCATCAGCCGATAACTGGAGTGTAACTCTATGCACCGTGGTATAGGATCGCACATATACCTACTGGAACGTGATTTCGCTGGCTGTTGCTTATCTTGAAGGATGCAAAATGGACATATCGAGCACAGTTGTTCCATTTGTGCAAAGTATGGAATGTCAGCCATGCCACACTGTATGCTTATCATGAAGCAATTGTCAAGAGAACTCCTGGTGGGCCGGCCGGAGTGGCCGTCCGGTTCTAGGCGCTACAGTCTGGAGCCGAGCGACCGCTACGGTCGCAGGTTCGAATCCTGCCTCGGGCATGGATGTGTGTGATGTCCTTAGGTTAGTTAGGTTTAATTGGTTCTAAGTTCTAGGCGACTGATGACGTCAGAAGTTAAGTCGCATAGTGCTCAGAGCCATTTTGAACTCCTGATGGACTACGTTCAACAAAATATTAAAGAGCAAGGTGTGTTGCATCTAATATTGTTCAGCGACGCGTGTTGTGGACGAAACAGAAATCGTACAATGTTTCGATTTCTGCATAATGTGGTCTATAACGAAACATTGAAAATTGTAATACATAACTTCTCTGTATGAGGACATTCCTTTCTGAATTTGGAGCTGTAAAACGGTTCATCAGGGAGCGCCACAGGAAATATAGTGGAACAATACTGTGAGCCTGTGGGAGAAAACGGTGTGTCTGAACGTATCTCCATCAAAGTAGATTATATACTAGTTGTCAAGAAATAAAAGGTGTGCCTATCAGATGAGACAGCAGGAAATGGTATTCCCAAGGAAAATAAAATTAGTTTTCAACTGTCTAAGTTGAAACATATTGTATGTAAATGAAATATAAAAGGGAAGATTGTTGTTTATGAGTATATTGATGGACTAGACAAGCATACTTTTTTTTCTTATATGCTACAATATCCCTCAGAGTCAACCTCATTAGCAAGCCAACATCATTGGAAGTAGAGATAAAGAAAGTGTAGTATCTGCAAAAACTTGTACAACATATTCGTGCAGGACACAGTGAGTTTTATGAGACACTTTCGAAACAAATACAGAAGAAGAGGACAATTAATGAGAGGGAAAACTGCCCAAATTACTCTATTTATATGTTTCTCTGTAGACTCTTATCACTTTTGTTCGCCTCTTAATTTTCTATAATGTGAAACAATGATAGCCGGCCGATGTGGCCGAGCGGTTCTAGGCGTTTCAGTCTGGAGCCGAGCGACCGCTACGGTCGCAGGTTCGAATCCTGCCTCGGGCATGGATGTGTGTGATGTCCGTAGGTTAGTTAGGTTTAAGTAGTTCTAAGTTCTAGGGGACTAATGACCTGAGAAGTTAAGTCCCATAGTGCTCAGAGCCATTTGAACCATTTTTTTTTTTGAAACAATGATAAAAAAAATGTTTCTTGCAGTTTATTTCATTACAATTTTTAAAATTCCTGTGATTGTAAGAGTGGTACTTTACAAAAAGGGCATATATAGTACAATATACATAACGTTCAATAGTTGATTTATATATCGCATGTCGGAGTAATTTTCTTTCAGTACTGTAACAAAACATGACTGGAAAGCTGCGGAAAACTTTCAAGTGCAGACTTTGTGTTTCAAACAGTCTATTAAGTTTCTTGTGTCTACTGAACATTTTCACTTTTGTTGGATATGCCCTTTCTGCATCTTGTAATTCACTTGTTCTAAGAAGACATGTCCTGAGAATCGACTTAAAAAACCGACCAGAGTATGCGCTTGGTTGTTTATTTAGGGATGTAGCACTTTTGTGAGAACACGGCCTTCGCTAACACACAGTTCCCGCTGCACTGCACGTGAGTACGGGTATTCATTAAGCCACAGGAAACGGACGCAGTTACTGTGTTACCACATGGCAGGACTGCCGCGGCGCACAGGATGTTCGGAACTGTGAGGTTCGCCTTTACCTTTTCCCATGTAGCGTGATCTCGAGAATGACCTCCTTCGACGCCCATATTTTCTTTATCTGCCGTGGACATCGTAAGTAGTTTCTTATGCGATGTCTCGAATCAGCCCATGCGATTGCCTCTGGTTTCGTGGTAACTGCCTAACGATACGTCGTACAGGTAGAGATTCATTTATTCGAAACGCGCAGGGCTCGAATCCACTGCTGGCCATCCTGATAAAGCTTCCAATGGCTCTTTGAGTCATTTTCAGCGATTTTCAGGACTGTTTCTTTGACAAATCCCCGATACATTGCTCCCCCCATACTTGTACTGTACATCGAAGCTCACTATTCCGTCTCTATTGACCTTAACGTTGTTGTTGTTGTTGTTGTGGTCTTCAGTCCTGAGACTGGTTTGATGCAGCTCTCCATGCTACTCTATCCTGTGCAAGCTTCTTCATCTCCCAGTACCTACTGCAACCTACATCCTTCTGAATCTGCTTAGTGTATTCATCTCTTGGCCTCCCTCTACGATTTTTACCCTCCACGCTGCCCTCCAATGCTAAATTTGTGATCCCTTGATGCCTCAAAACATGTCCTACCAACCGATCCCTTCTTCTAGTCACGTTGTGCCACAAACTTCTCTTCTCCTCAATCCTATTCAATACCTCCTCATTAGTTACGTGATCTACCCACCTTATCTTCAGCATTCTTCTGTAGCACCACATTTCGAAAGCTTCTATTCTCTTCTTGTCCAAACTAGTTATCGTCCATGTTTCACTTCCATACATGGCTACACTCCATACAAATACTTTCAGAAACGACTTACTGACACTTAAATCTATACTCGATGTTAACAAATTTCTCTTCTTGAGAAACGCTTTCCTTGCCATTGCCAGTCTACATTTTATATCCTCTCTACTTCGACCATCATCAGTCATTTTACTCCCTAAATAGCAAAACTCCTTTACTACTATAAATGTCTCATTTCCTAATCTAATTCCCTCAGCATCACCCGACTTAATTCGACTACATTCCATTATCCTCGTTTTGCTTTTGTTGATGTTCGTCTTATATCCTCCTTTCAAGACACTATCCATTCCGTTCAACTGCTCTTCCAAGTCCTTTGCTGTCTCTGACGGAATTACAATGTCATCGGCGAACCTCAAAGTTTTTACTTCTTCTCCATGAATTTTAATACCTACTCCGAATTTTTCTTTTGTTTCCTTTACTGCTTGCTCAATATACAGATTGAATAACATCGGGGAGAGGCTACAACCCTGTCTCACTCCTTTCCCAACCACTGCTTCCCTTTCATGCCCCTCGACTCTTATAACTGCCGTCTGGTTTCTGTACAAATTGTAAATAGCCTTTCGCTCCTTGTATTTTACCCCTGCCACCTTCAGAATTTGAAAGAGAGTATTCCAGTTAACATTGTCAAAAGCTTTCTCTAAGTCTACAAATGCTAGAAACGTAGGTTTGCCTTTTCTTAATCTTTGTTCTAAGATAAGTCGTAAGGTCAGTATTGCCTCACGTGTTCCAACATTTCTACGGAATCCAAACTGTTCTTCCCCGAGGTCGGCTTCTACCAGTTTTTCCATTCGTCTGTAAAGAATTCGCGTTAGTATTTTGCAGCTGTGACTTATTAAACTGATAGTTCGGTAATTTTCACATCTGTCAACACCTGCTTTCTTTGGGATTGGAATTATTATATTCTTCTTGAAGTCTGAGGGTATTTCGCCTGTCTCATACATCGTTCTCACGAGATGGTAGAGTTTTGTCATGACTGGCTCTCCCGAGGCCATCAGTAGTTCTAATGGAATGTTGTCTACTCCCGGGGCCTTGTTTCGACTCAGGTCTTAGTGGAACATTTAACCTCTCTTCTTGTTTTCTTTACCGCCACGTTGTCTCTTCCACCTACAGCCGAAAGCACTTCAGTGGCGTCATATACGAAGATGATTCTTTCTTTAAAACATTGCTGCATACAAAAGTTTACATTCTTTATTCTTCATTGTTTCTAATGTTGTGAACATTTTAACACAATTCCAATTAAACAAATAGGCGGTACTGACGTGCGTTTGTGTTACGAGTTCTGCAGGAAAGGTGCTCACTGCATAAACCGAGGTGTTATGTACCTCAGGAGACCTCGCTGTATCACAGAAGGAAGGAATGAGAGTATTCGAAGACAAAAAATGGCATTTTATAACGTTTATAATAAAGCGTGGCGAGTTGCTTCATTTATTGTTGTGTTAACTGAATTGCAACTGAATATAAGTGCTTATTTTCGTCAACAACGAATTTACTGCATGAAGTTAATTTCATTTAATTAGGAGTCAGATGCTCGCTTGCTATTATATCTGTCTAACCGCAGATGCACCATAAAGAACAGTAGACCAATTTTCAGATGACAGCACGTATGAAACTTCGTAACAACTTAAAACTGTGCACAGATGGTGAAGTCGAAGCAGAACCTTTGACTTTTGCAGGTTACGCTCTGCTAACTTAATCTAGGGAGCCAGCTTCTCAACTCAGCTGTAACCTCCAGCCTGACAGTAGCTTTGCATTACTTCTCCAAACTGCAAAAAAGCTCTCCTCATTCCGACGCTACACTAATACCTCTGGGAGAGCGTATATAGTGGTGAAAGGATTAGTCCATTCAGATTTATCGAATTTCTACTCCCTTATATACGAGGAATTTCAAAAAGCAAGTTAACGTTATTATGGCAGTCCAGATAACTTTTACTGAATGCTGACAAAGATACACCAGGACATTATTTCTCAATATTGTCACCAAGTCTCTGTAACCAACCAATTGTTTAAGCCCTCGACAACAGAAATCCACTAGGCCCTACTTGGTTACGGCTGCATGAATATTCTCATTTTTAGTAAATCTCCTCTCCCTCGCTCCCTCGTCGACCACCCCCCTCCCCCCCCCCCCCCCCCCACACACACACACACAACAGTTCTTTTAGCTTGCCCAAAAGATGGGAATTGCGTGGTGCAAGATGTGGACTGTGTGCAGCCTTGGTCAAATAGCTTGCACAATTTCAGTACGGCTGGGCTCGGCATTCCATTTTGTCCATAAACCGCCAGAATTTCACGGCGAGTCTCTGTGGCATTCCATTTTGTCCATAAACCGCCAGAATTTCACGGCGAGTCTGTGTGGCAGTTTTGACGTTTTTCCCATAACAATAGTACTGTCCCAAATACTTCAACTCTGGAGTATGTTTCTAGTTCCCGCATCATTTCACTCCTACGCTGTGATATGCCTTTTAGCGTACCGCAGCAGAAAACCAGGAACGCGTAATCTCTTGTGACAATGCGCCACTCTTGTTGTTCGATGGACTTAGCGTGGGATTACATGTATAGCTTACTTCCTGAAGTCCGTACGTAGTTTCAAGAAACAGTTTATCGTGGTAAATGTTCTAGCACTCCCCACGTATCACTGCCGTAAGTACTGTGAAGATAAGATTAGATCAGTTACATACCTATAAACATATATGGCTACAGCTGAACATTTACAGGCGTCTTCTCTAAAAATCACTACATATTTCTGTTCAAGAATTCCTCATTGGTATATAAGGAGATGTTAAAGAAAAACATCTTTATCTGAAAATACTATTGCTACCTGTAGGACATTTTATTTCCATGACCAGATCGTCAAAGAGTTTTATAGCTGCGTATTTCATCCCTTTCCGAGCCAAAGCTAGATTTGTTAAAATACAATGCAGATAATTTTCTTCTCTAGGGTTGTACTTGTGAATATCTCTGTTGCACTCATACTCACATGGATTGTTGCTAACGAATTTCATAAGTGAATAAATGTACCGTGAGGCTGTGGTTAAAATTTACAGCTAACTAAAGTGACGCCTGCAAAATGTACTTCCGTGAACTCCACACATAATTACAATTATTTTCTTTTGCGCAGTGAATACTTTTTACCTAAATGTGGAGCTGCCCTAGAATACCATACCAGTAGAATAGGTAACAGGGATGTCTGAGACTGTGTCAAAATTTCGTGCGGTGTTACTATGCACGCACAGACGCTGCGATTGCCATTTAGAACATTTACACATTATTATAAGGTGCAAGGCCTTTATGCCATTAACAAAAATAATTTAGGAAGGATAATAATGTCTATATCTACAACGCTAAATGAAAAAATGATGTTTATCACCTATTATTAAAGCTATCAGTTCCTCAGAAAGGAGTACAACACGTTTTGATTATTTACGCAATTAACATTAAATTCCTGACACGTAGCAAAGCTAGTTTTAAATCTAACCTCATATCGTTTCTTCTGGACATCATCTTTCATTCCATGTACGAATTTTTGTGCAAAAACCGGTAACCTATAAAAAAACATGTAGTTGCATGATCAGTACTGAAAAAAAATATACCATCTCAGGATTAAAACTAAACTGAATTTTTGTCAGTGTTCGGAAGAACATGACGATGATGTTAAAAAGGAAAACAGATTCCAATGTTCTGCTAAATCACATTTATGTGTCACAAAGAGGCTCTCGGCTTCTCAAGCCATCTTCAGGTGACAACTGACTGTCGCAAACACAGATAAACAAGATATATGACTTACACGGATATTATTTGTGCAGAAGATGTAGAAATGACTTACAATAATTACATTAACACAAAAAGGGAGGGTAAACAAAGTTTTCACGTGAAGAAACATGTAAGAAATGATGTGAAATAAAATGAATTTACCGTTTGAATCTATTATTTGTAAAGAAAACTTAAAATAACGAGTGGCAAAATGGAAACTGAGTCTGGTCATGTAATAGTAAGCTGGCATTCTTTGTCACGTTTTTGTTGATTTCCGTTATGTCCAGTAGGGTCTTCTTTCTGATTTCTTTTGGTAGAATGTAAAACTTCACATTCTACATCATAGGATGGTTTTCTGCTAAAAGATGATCAATTAAGGTCGAATCTCTCTTCGTTATTCGCCAGCTTCTCTCGTAGCGTAATTGCCACAGCTGTGTCTGATCAATATACGCCTTTTCAGACTGATTGCAAGTGATTTTATATACATCACTCGGTGGGAAGGGTTGCATTTTGAAATGTATTGGTACCATTGGTCTGTAGTTGCAAGACTTTACTTTTTTTGCAAGATTGTCTCAAATATTGATAATGTACGGAATTTCATCAGACTTTGAAGCTATTGAGTGATTGCTGCTGGCCAGCGTACAAAAGTGGTGGATTATTATCAATAGGGCAGAGCTATGGCCTTTGCTGAAGCGATTTCTTTGATCGTTTGTAGTTCTGTCTGAAAGGCTGATTTGGATGTTTATCTGTGTTTGCAACAGTCAGCTGTCACCTGAAGATGGCCTGGGAAGCAGAAAACCGGTTTGTGACCAAATAAATATAATTTTGCAGAATATTGGGAAGTATTTTCGTTTTTAATATTGCAACTGATCATTCATCGATATAGTGTAACCGAACTCGTTTCACGTCATTTCGAAAAGAAAAAAAAATCGTTCAAATGATGTATGTAACGTTTAACTATGCTGAAGAGCAAAGAAACTGGCACGCCTGCCTAATATCGTGCACGCAGAAGTGCCGCAAAACGACGTCGCATGGACTCGACTGATGTCTGAAGTAGTGCTGGAGGAAACTGACACCATGAATCCTGCAGCGCTGTCCCTGAATCCGTAAGAGTGCGAGGGAGTGGAGATATCTTCTCAACAGCACACTGCAAGGCATCCCAGATATGCTCAATAATTTTCATGGTTGGGGGAGTCTGGTGTCAAGCGTAAACTCAGAAGAATGTTCCTGGAGCCACTCTGTAGCAACTCTGGACGTGTGGGGTGTCACATTGTCCTGCTGAAATTGCCCAAGGCCGTCGGAACGCGGAATGTACATGAATGGATGCAGTTGATGAGAGACGTGTCAGGTGACCAATATCGCTCCAACTGCACACGCCCCCCACCATTACAGAGCCTCCACCAGCTTGTGCTGACATGCAGGGTCCATGTGTAACCTCCCCCTCACTTATCGACCTTAATGACAGTGAAAAATTAAACCGCGTGTACCTAATGGAAATGTGGGATAATCAATCGTCACCGAAGTTAATCTGTCGGTAAAGAGGGAGGAAAGGGTTACATCTAAATGAAAGGAAAAATGCAAATGAAACTGGTGGAAATTAATTTTGAAAAGGGGTAAAGTCAATAAAGAAAGTAAATGTGCGGCCGTTGCGTTAACAATTAACTAGCGGTAATTAGATATTTGAGATTTGGGGGAAATTACGGTCGCCAGTCCTAAGGACAATTACTATAGTAACTGAAAAAGAAAGGTTATTACACATATAATTAGCACCAGAAGCGTGGCAACCGAAGGTTGACACGTGTAGTATGAAAACTGAAAGTTTGTCAGAAGTAATAAATTTCGCTACACTCTGACTTAATTTAGCAAAAGAATTAATAAAACCGGAAAATTGAAAGTTAATTTAGTGACTGTAATTAATAGTGATTTTTCTTTCTGAAGCACATCGAAATTCAGTAAAATACGGTTAGTCTTGGACTACCTCAACAATCATTTCAAAAGCTACTTGAATCTACGCAATTTAGAAATAAGAGATTTAACTTTGAACTTGAATTAAATGATTCTGAACAATTAACAATAGTAAAATTTAGTACGTACCAAGCTGAGCTGCAGTCACAGGTAAACTAAAATACGGTAACAAAACTCGCACTCTTAAGTTGTGCTTGTGTAATCTAAATATTGTAGCCAGCTATGAATACCTTAACTGAACTTTGAAATTAAAGCAGTGAAATCTAATGATGCTGGCGTTTGAATTTCAACGACACTCGGGTTCATTCCGGAAAAGGAAGGGACCCTGCTTGGTAATGCAATTGGGACAATGAGCAACAAAGGTTCATGCCAAGTTGCTCTAATTTTGTGATGCAACAATTTTAAAAGTTTGAAAAGCTGAGGTCTGCCATACAGTTCTAAAACTCTACGTGCTTCCAGTCTTCCTTGCCGGCCGAAGTGGCCGTGCGGTTAAAGGCGCTGCAGTCTGGAACCGCAAGACCGCTACGGTCGCAGGTTCGAATCCTGCCTCGGGCATGGATGTTTGTGATGTCCTTAGGTTAGTTAGGTTTAACTAGTTCTAAGTTCTAGGGGACTAATGACCTCAGCAGTTGAGTCCCATAGTGCTCAGAGCCATTTTCCAGTCTTCCTTGTTGGTTGATTGAAGGTTTGAAGCCGTCGATCGAGGAGGTGGCGACAGTCACTCATTGTCGGCCGTCGCTGTTGCAGAAGCTGGATGTTGGCGCGCCTTCTTCTCGACTCGGTCACCAGACGAAACGGGCTCTTGATGTGCGCCAGTTAATGCTTCCCGTCCGCGACACCGTGTCAGAAACCATCATCGCAAGTCGAGCGCAATTACATGCTGCCAAACCCCGAAAGCGCGGCAACTCGCGGGAGCGTCACACAACACACCTGCTCCACTGCACCACCCCAGCCAGACTCTCTCTGCTCTGCCCGCGCTCCACGCGGCAGAGTTAACACTACCAAAGATCCTAAACACTTTGGTTCTCCACACGACCTATCGATGTATTCGTTCGATAGCATAGTTTTCCCTAGGCCAGACCCAGCGTATAAATACAAATAATATTCACAAAACAAACCAATTATAAATCGGCATAAATGCATAAATATATACAAATAGTAAAACAATTACAATATACAAAGACACAGAAATGTTATATCTTCAGGTAACAAAATAAGGAAAAAAATTTGCAGTGCAATAGATGGAAATAGGAGGATATGCATTTCCGGCGTTACACATGGATTCATGAAGTTGTCTCCATACCCGTACACGTCCATCCGCTCGATACAATTGGAAACGAGACTCGTCCGACCAGGCAACTTGTTTCCAGTCATCAACAGTCCAATGTCATTGTTGACGGGCCCAGCAGAGACGTAAAGCTTTGTGTCGTGCAGTCATCAAGGGCACACCAGTGGGCCTTCGGCTCCGAAAGCCCATATCGATGATGCTTCGTTGAATGGATCGTACGCTGACACTTGTTGATGGTCCAGCATTGAAATCTGCAGCAATTTGCGGAAGGGTTGCACTTCTGTCACGTTGAACGATTCTCTTCAGTCGTCGTTGGTCCCGTTCTTGCAGGGTCTTTTTCCGGCCGCAGCGATGTCGGAGATTTGATGTTTTACCAGATTCCTGATACTCACGGTACACTCGTGAAATGGTCCTTTGGCGCTTCAGTATATGTACCTCTGACCGTTGATTCCTTATCTCAAAGCAGTCAGATTAAGGAGCTCCACCACCTGAAGAGTTTTCGCTCCAAACCTTTGGGACATATTATACGGTACAGGAAAGTCGGTTCCAACACCCCCAGTAAGTTGTAAATCCTCGGGCCGTGAGGCAGTCTCAGGTGATTTGTCGACTCGAAGGTGTGAGTGCGACTCCAGATCCGGAATGCCGTTTAAACCGTTCAGGAAGTGTTACTATTGCTTTCTAATGCGGAGTAATTGTTCACTTCTGATACTAATAGTGCGTGATTCATTAAACAAAAATGAATCGAAGATTTTTGTCGGCATGATACCTCATTTGCTGCCAGATGATGACCTCAATGAATTATAATTTATTAGGTCAGTTTTTCGAGAAAACGACATATTATATCTTTCATAAAATTCCCATTACGTTCACTATAATGCAATGCACATTCGGCCCTGCACAGAAGTGAAGAAAATGCAATGAATTTGTGGTAGAAAAGACACTGGTTTATAAACAGCGCAACTGATCTGGGAACTATTCTCTCCAGTTACACGACGTGGAAGCAGAGGAAAGAACGTTGCAGCCATCTGGAAGGCTCAGAATATGGAAGAACTTGTGAAGCTGACGCTCAAGTATTTTCTCTGCAAAAAATCACAAATGAAATACTTCCTTTTAAACGGAGAACGAATGCGTTAGTAACTGAAACGTCGAAATGGTCTCGCCCAGTGTCACGAAAAGTCAACAGCGGGGAGACAACCGTCCGAAAATTCTACGTAACCCAAAGGAATTACTGCTAACGAGAACACTTTAATGTCTAAGTTATAATGGACATTGACTATACAGAGTGGAAAAAGTCGAAATGGATGTTAAGGCACGTAAGCATGTGAAGCTGAAATAAAGCCACAGTCCCAGCGTGGAAGCCCAGACTGAAGATTATTTTTCTCTCTTCAGATTCTTGTTGGTAGATCGAGAAGTAACATGGATTGAAGTAATGATGCCACTGCGTACGACACCCTGTCCGTGAAGCAGACAGAGGAAGAAAACATGGCAACGTCCTCTTTTCCGTTGTGAAAGTAATTCTTGCTTTTCCAGTTGGTGCTCCACGTTGAGAAGATTACAAGAGTATGCCAGCAAAATGCCGTCCGGATCAAATCTGGCGGTAAATTTTGAGCAAAATGGTCTATTTTGATGAGTCGAAAGTTTAGATGGTGGGTGGGTGATGAAAGTTCAACGTCTGCGAAGACATGATTGTCATATGACACAGCACCGGTGAAGGTGCTCAAGGGAGGGGAAGAAAAACGTCCTTAGCCGTATCGTGCGAACCAGCCTGGCAGTAAAGCTGACACTCGCCTACAATGGTTTAGAGGAACTGTGAAAAAATCGAGATTCAGGTAGCTTGATGGGAATCGAGCCTCCCCTGTAGAGTTTGTCTGGGATAGCAACATAAAAAAAGAAATCAATTCTTAAAAATTTTTTCACTGCCCTGTCGCCTGTTTGCAATGCTTAGGCCATTGAAGAAGTACGATAGAGAACTATTTGTCTGACGGTGCCACTCAATATTTTTTTCCTTATTTCCCTTTTTTTTTTTTTTTTTTGCTGCATTTTTGTTGTTCCCGTAACACATTCACGATTTAAAACATGGGATTTTGTTTCCGCCATATATAACTGGATGCGCAATTGAGCGGAAGTTTAATGCTTCTAATTGTATCTTCTGCAACAATTAAGGATTTTAAACACGTTACTTTGGATTGGTAAAAAGAAGGCCCATAAATACAAAAACATTCAACACAGTTCCTGTCAATTTAGGTTGCCAGTGTTTTCGGGCCGCCAGTGTAAAGACATGCTTGTGTGTATAATGACAATTAAAGTTCATTAGTTGTTAGTCATATACTGCAGATTCAATGTGAAAATGTATTTTTTTTAATTTTTAGATTTTTCACACGCATTTAATTGCCCTTCCCCTTCCTCCTCCCCCCCCCCCCCCCAACCAAGCGGACAGGTAGAGCTGTTTCAGGTGAGAGCTTATCCTACAATGCGAGTCTTTACAACCAAATGGACCGCAGAACGTCCGAATTAGAAATATTTGGGAGGACAATTTCGGTTGCAGCTCTGACTTGTTAACCAAAGAAACATCTCTAAAAAACTCCGTGGAACCGGGGGTTAAGCAGTATTTTTAATTTGAGTCTGAACCAACATTGTCCCAAATATAAATTAAATTGGTCTGTGTGTGTGTGTGTGTGTGTGTGTGTGTCTTCAGCCAGGTAAGAGAGCTTATACAATCACAAGACCTAATTCACAACTTCCGAAGGAAAGGTGCCAACTAAATCAACAATAGAGTACATCTATCACGTAGATTGTATTGGACGGTAGCACAATCCCTTAGGGTGTCCCACAAGGAGTTGAACACAATTTTCTCCTTCCTGCCCCACCATTTACTAACTTAAACTAGAAAGCTGTACCGTTGATACTACGTCGATAAAAAGCACCGAAATTTCAAATGTAATAAACGTGCAAATCAGCAGTATTACAGTAATCGAGAGTGTTTGCTGGTTACCTTCGCATACATTACTCTTTCCTTTTGCAGTGTGTTGTGAAGTCATGCTAACAGCTTCTTCTAGGTCACTCATATACAATGTTATCCAGTGAGCTGAAGAAGAGATTCGTTAAGCGAGGGGGAGTGTCAGTAATATAAGATGATGCGATTAGTTTCCCGTAAACAGCACCGCATTACTCGTTCAACGACTACACTTTCTCTCTGAGGAACATAAACCAAGACAAAAAGCAACCGCAGACGAGTTAACTAACGGTCTACTCAAGTAAGAAGCGAGCACAAAGTAACGGAAAGGTTTCCCCCCCGTACGTAACGAAGGTCTTCTGTGGAGTAATTTTCGGCAAGTTTGCGTTAAACTTTTGAGAAAAAGATGGTAGCATGTCTGTCGGCAGAGAACGTCTGATCGTTACTCCCTAAAATTACGGCCCCAACCTCAGGTGAATGTCTGAATGCTGATTCAGTAATTTAAATTACTGGTTCGTCTCGGTGTATCCTTTTACGGTTGTGATCCGTTAGCAACTCAGGGAGGTTTTTGACCAGGGCCGCGTGTAAATGATTATAAGAGTGCGAAAGTTTTCGGCGTTGTTACGGTGCTTTGCGTTAGTGCGAATAATTACGCAGTAATTTTCGCCCTAAGCTCTTGGCTTTTTCCATTTCGCTGCCTTGTGGTCCTTTCATTTTGATTCCATTTACTGCGCTTGTTTTGTACAGTTACCTCATTTTTAAATTCTCCGTAAAGGCCACAGACGTTTACCACCCCTTGGAATGGATGCCGATTACGGTATCCTCCATTAGCCTTAACACAAGTACCAGCACTGGAAAAAATTCACATTACTTGCAACATTTGCAGAAGGTGATGATTTTCAACATTTTCCCTTTATTCGAGCAGAGGGAGTACTTATAGGGGAAAAGCAAACGCCGGCTGGAGTGGCCGAGCGGTTCTAGGCGCTACAGTCTGGAACCGCGCGACCGCTACGGTCGCAGGTTCGAATCCTGCCTCGGGCATGGATGTGTGTGATGTGCTTAGGTTAGTTAGGTTTAAGTAGTTCTAAGTTCTAGGGGACTGATGACCATAGCAGTTAAGTCCCATAGTGCTCAGAGCCATTTCAACCATTTGAAAAGCAAACAAATTGCGTTTGTCTCCATCAACATTTGTTTACCGCTAACTGGCTTTCGGTTTATCGTAAGCGCGGTTTGATATGGTGACCAAGGTAACTTAAGAACTACATGGTCTTCGAAGAAGTGATAAATGGTGTCATGACGTCAGGCTATACAAGCAGTAAGCTCTAAATTAACATTTGGTTTCTAGATCGTACAGCCATCTCGTCAGTTTTGGAGTGGAAGCCACCTTTGTGAGTTAGTTCTGGTCTTTAGTCTGAGGCTGATTTGATGCGGCTATTCACGTTGTACTATTCTGTGCCAAGCATATTGAATTCTGAATAAGTACTTGCAACATACTTCCATTTGAACCTGCTTTCTGTAGTCATCCGTTGGCCTCCCTCTACGGTTTTTCTCCCTACGCTTCCCTACAATACTAAACACGATTCATTCATGCCTCAGGCTGTGTGCTATCAATCGATCCCTTCTTTTACTTATGTTCTGTTGTAAATTTCGGTTTTCTTTAATTAGATTCAGTTCCTCCTCATTAATTATATGATCTATCCATCTAATCTTAGCATTTTTCTGTAGTAACGCATCAGAAAAGCTTCTAAACTCTTCTTGTCTGAAGTACCGCACTCCAGATAAATTCTGAAGAAAAAACTTGCTAAAACTTGAATTTGTATTAGATGCTAGCAAATTCCTCTGCTTTTTCTGAGACAGCCAGTCTCTCCTGTGTGTACTGAAGGAAATTTACGTCGTCGTCGTCATGGTCGTCGCCGTCGTCAGCTCTTTCACTACGGACTACTGGTTGAAGACCACCTCCAGACTTTTCCATACATTTGGATCTTTAGCGATGCACGACTATGCTGTTCTTTCCTATTTTGTAATGTCATCTGCCCATCCGCCATTAGGTCGTCCTCACAGTCTCTTCTTATCTCTTGGAATGCAGCACTGAACTTCCTTTAATATCCTTTTGTTTGGCTGCATCTTCCTTATGCCTCTATTTGATGTTGATTATAACCGTAATTACGTCTTCTACTGGTCTCCCGGCTCATTTGATTGTTTCCCCTGCCAGACCCAGAAATTCTCATCATGCACCTCTTTGTTTCTCACTTAGCTTTCCTCAGGTTTTGAATGGTTTTTCACATTAAAACACTATGCCTCACTACCATAACTCAAATCTGACCATGTATACTGATCATAAACTTTCTGTTTCAGATGTATCTGAATCTTTGTTTTAAAAATTCCTTTTTAGTGTACCAAAATCACTTTAGGCCTGTTTATCTTGTGTTTCTTTTCTTGTCAATCCAGGTGTGTTGCAACAGCTCTAAATTTAAAAAAGCTCAGCATCTGGTCTATAATTCCACTGATAATCTGTTGCACTCCTTTCCTTTGAATGTGATGATTATATATTATTTTAGCTTTGTTATAATTTAACAGGTTTTCTTTCCTTTACTTATTACTAAAAGGCTTTTGATAATGTAAATCGAAGCTAGCTCTGCGAAATTTTAAGATGCAGATTGAATCTATTGCGTAAGAACTGTATAGGGTTTATATATCAATAATAAAATAAAATAAAAATAGCGGACAGCAGGCATACTATAGCTGAAATAAACAGATGATATACAGCAATAAAACAATTTAAAATTAATAACGTGGACGTTAGTACACTGCTTTCTGCTGACGACCGTGTCATCATTTTGAAGTACATCCAGCTACGTGGCAGTAAGCCGAAAACATGAGTTGTATACCGTGTGTCATCAAGACGGAAATTTACAAATAAAACATGATATGGGATTGTTTACAGACGTCATGGCTTCTGTGGATTATATGTGCTCAGTGGGTGACCGCCGCTTAACCACAGCAGCAATGTTCAGCGTCCAGAATGTATAAGCTACAGTTTACATCATACGGTGGCCAATGGAAGACCGAGTACAGGGAACATAGCGAGATGGCCTAAAGCAGGGGTCTCCAAACTACGGCCCGCGGGCTGAAACCGACCCGCGAGTGCCGGCAAACCGGCCCGCGTTAGTTGGCCGGACACCCCCGGTATCCGGCCCGCCATATATTTGAGGTGGTACCTGTACTGCCAACAAATGAGTTTCGAGGCCTATCGCGACCAACACACCGCGACATTGTCGGACACAATCACGCAACAGAACTATCAAATACATGCTCTGGTTCTGCTACTCGCCACAAGACTACATAACTAAACTTATTGTTGCGCCACTTGATATAACAATGCGTTGACATTCTATGCCTCTACGTCTTGCAGTAATAGTGTTGCTAACAATAATTTTGAAGAATGTGCAGTGACATACTTCGTTGTCGGTGAAATTCGCCAGAATAAAATACGCCAGAATTTCGGTGAGCTACGTCCACCAATCAAAATTATGTAATGAAATAAAAATCGTAGTTCGTTTCAGTGCTAGCTATTCCCACAACCTTAGCTTTTTGCGATTTCATCTTTCCTTTAGCCTAACATTACGGTGATCATGGATTGCTAGGGTGCTTTAATCCCACTATGTCGATCGTGGCCGTTATGACTTCGTGGAGGAGTCAATGTGGCCCGCATACTAAAACGTTTGGAGACCCCTGGCCTAAAGCAAAATAAAATACGAGAAGCAGCTCGAGCTGATGGCGGTTCCACGTGCTGTTGTTCACTATAGTGACCGCACCCAAGTGGCGATCGATTCCGTGGGTCCAATGGTGGTAATTTACAGCTGTTGTAGATTCTCGACACGAGACCTTGAGATGTGGCCGTGGGCTGTGCCGGTTTGTCGCAATAGATGCGGGCCGGCTACGCTGATACGGCGCATGCAAATCCGGGCGCCGGCCCCTGGCTGTTGGCTATCGGCGAATCGTCGACTTGAAACTGCGGAGTAGCCTTGGGCGCACTCCCTATCTGCCAGCCGAATGGGCGGGATCGCTCGCCGCTTCTCGGATTTCATCGAACGCCGAGTGAGATACCGGCCGAATCTGGCAGCTAACCTCGCGCTAGCGACGCGATGACACGTGGCACTGGTGTGTACCAGAGCAGGCACGCTTTGGAAGTACCGTGTTTACCGCTACGTGGCCGCATAACTCCCAGAGAAAAAGCGAGCGGAGTTAATTCGCATTTGCATATCAAAACAATGAAATTTTAGTATCACACACGCCAAAAGAACGCACGCCAACAGGTTTCCTGCTCATGTTTATGTTAACTACATCTCTCTAAATTATACACGAGTCTCCTGCTTGGCCGACGTGCTTTTCGAGATTAAGCTCTTTTAGCAGTTGTGTACGGTTCGCTATCTAAAAATCTTTTTCTGTGTTTTTTTTTTAACTTTGTAAATTAAATTGTCTGACAGAGCAGGTTGGGCAACAAATTCATCACCAACATTTTGAAGGCGGGAGACTGCGGTCAAAGTAGAAGGATCGTATTTGAAAGACATGAACACTATTTCTATAAACCAACAAACAAAAATGCTATTAGTGAACATTTCTCCTAATGCAAATGAGAGATCTGTGAGAATTTCACTTTCACTTTCTCTTACTAGTGATATCTGATTATGGGTTTCACTTGATCGAATAGCAAAAACATTAATTTTTTCTAACATTAGAGTTAAAATACAGGATACACAGTAATAATAGCAATGGGCACAATATTTCCAACGTATATCTACCCATGTGAAAAGAGGAAAGTATCCAGTTGTAAACTGGAATGAAAAAATGACCGAAGGGTCACAGTTTACGCTTCCGTCTGCAGCTACACTATTAGGGAGGCAGCAATGTCTTTTGTGAACAAAGAAGAGCAGTCAGTTGTCACATGGGGGAGACCCCAGTATGAAAAGAAAGTTGAGTGTATAACTGGAGTTTATTTGAATCTCACTGCTCCTTAATGTGTGGCTAGGGTCCAAACCAGTACACTGGCGTTCTCGGTGGACGTAGAAGCTGATCCACAAGAGACAAATGAATCGCAAAGTTACCATAGCAACCAGTGAACTCGAGAGGAAGATCGCAAAGGAGCATTCGAAACATCGAGTTGACTCGGCTTCCAGCCATAACTTTGTGATGAAAGTCCGTCAAATTTTTGTTGTGATCTCAAAGTGCAAGTTATAAGCTTCCGAAGAACAAATAGACGCCTAAGACAGTACTTAAATTCTATGCGAACAAGAAATTAATCGTATATACATCTACTGAATCGTTTATACCTTTCGACTTGAATCTGTATGTTAGGTAACAAATCCACAATAAAATGGAACACTTGCAGTTTTTCGTTTTAAGTAAGATAGGTATTCAAATCCAATAATAGAGGACATATTGAAAAACCGTTAAAATCTGCTATTTTAGATGATCATTACATTTGTGCAACTAATTTAGGTCAGTAACCATGATTTTACAGACACGTAAACAGAATAAAAATATTGTTTAGCAACACTACCTTGATAAGACAATGATGTCAAATAGCAATCAAAAAATACAAAAATCCTAAATAACAATATTTAGAGTAGTATTTCTTTAAGAAAGCTTGGTTGCTATCAGTCTCTGTATCTACACAAAATTTTGTTAAGAAACTGAAATTACTTGTGTAAAAGCTTTTGTTTCACACGTTTCTAATTATTTTTACGATAACTGTTGGACACCATTCCTTCTAAGAGAACGTAGTTTATCGCGGCGACATTCTTGAATAAATGCTTCACGGAGTTCTTGACGCGTCAGCGTTGTATGCAGTCTTAAGCTTCCGATGATTTTGACAGAAGCTATCCTTAGGCCGTGTGGGCCTTTAGTTATGTCGCCGAATTTTGTCATGGAGACATCAAGATGTCAGCGAACGTCCGTGTGCTAGCATAAATTATGTCGAGGTTTGTGACTGATGTTGATTTCGGTAGGTGGCGCGTGATTCAGCTTATTTCTTTGTAAAGTTTCAGTATCGAGCGAACGTTTGCAGGCACCTTTCAAAGGTGTAAGGGCTGCCCCGTCTAAAGTTGTTGCACAGTGGCTATACCCAAGGCGCGTGGAAACGTGCCTAATATAGAAATAAGTTAAACCAACTACCATCTACAGAAATCAACATCGCTACCAATGTTATGCCATAGACAGCGACATAATGTCTCGTGACGTTTCCACGAAATACTTCGGCTAAATAAATAACGTAGCATACGGCCTTCGGATAATTCTTGCCGATGGCGACGGAGGGAGTCGTCGAAAGCTTGAAATGGCATCAAAGAGATATGATTTAAATTCACTTTTGAAACTGTTACTGCTGTCTGTCAGACATTTTATTTCATCTGGTAATTTGTCAAAAATTTCTGTAGCAGCATATTTTACCCCCTTCTGTGCCAAAGATAGGTTGATTAAAGGATAGTGTAAGTCTTTCTTTTTTCTGGTATGGTAATCATGAATGTTACTATTGTTTTTAAACTGGTCCATGTCGTCAAGAACAAATTTCATTAGTGAGTAAATGTACCGTGAGGCTGTTGTAAGAATTCTGTCTTTTAAAAAGATGCCTACAAGACGTGCGACTATGTACCCCACACATTATTTTAACCACTTTCTTTTGAGCAGTGAATACTTTTTGTCGAAGTGTTGAGTTACCCCAAAATATTATTCCGTATGACATCAGAGAGTGAAAGTATGCAAAGTATGTTAGCTTACTAATTTCTATATCCTCAAAATTGGCAATTATTCTGATTGCAAAAGTTGCTGAACCTAGTCACTTTAGAAGATTCAAAATATGAATTTTCCAATTAAGATTCTCATCTATGTGCACACCCAAAAACTTAGTATGCTCTACCCTGTCTACTGACTTCTGTTGATGTGTTATATTTATTGAAGGAACTGTACTTTTGCAGCAGAAAATTTGAAGTACTGCGTTGTTTTTCAAAATTTAGACCAAGCCCATTTGCAGAAAACCAATTAATAACTTTTCCAAAGACCTTATTTGTATCATCTTCAATTGGAGTTTCTTTTACTGGATTAATAATGATGCTTGTATCATCAGCAAACAGTGTCAGTTCAGCTTCTTGTTTCAGATAAGAAAGGAGGTCGTTCACATATATCAAGAACAGAAGGGGACCCATGATTCAACCTTGTGGAACACCTAATGTAATTTCGCCCCAGTTAGATGAAGTGGCAAACTTATTTAAATCACTTGACCCATATAAAGAACTTTTTGTTTCCTGTTCTGTAGGTATGACTTAAACCACCCATATGCTATTCCATTTATAACATGGAATTGTAATTTCTGTAACATAACGTCATGGTTCACACAATCAAATACTTTGGACAAGTCACAGAAAATTCCTATTGGTGACATTTTACTATTTAAACACTATTATGTGGACACTGAAAATGTATATTGCTGTCTCAGTGGAACAGCATTTTTGAAATCCGAACTGTGATTTACTATGCATCCCATTTCTGTTGAGATGGCTAACCACTCTTGAGTACATTATTTTCTTAAAGATTTTTGAAAGTGCTGTAAGCAAGGATATTGGCCGATAATTATTGACATCTGTGGTGTCCCCCTTTTTTGCAGAGAGGCCTGACAGTGGCACATTTTAACCTGTCTGGGAAAATACATTTAGTTCGTGATCCATTACATTTGTGACAGAACATCAGCTGTAATTGTTCCACATTGTTTTAATACCTTATTAGACATGTCATCTACTCCAACAGAACATTTATTTTTCCAAGATTTAATAATTTTACTTATTTCACAAGAGGTTGTTAGGTGAAGCTTAATCTGACTAAAATTTTCGAAACTGACTTCTAGGTATTGCCTGGCTTTTTCTTTTGAACTATTCTCACCAATTTTTTCTCCTACACTTAAGAAATGGTTGTTAAATACATTAGCTACTTGTGCACTGTTGGTTAGGATGGTCTCATTCTCTTTAATAGTAATACTACCTACCCCAGTGGTTACTTTTCCTGTCTCCCTCCTAACACATTCCATATTGATTTAATTTTATCGCCGGAGTTGAATTTCTTCTCTAACATACATATTTCTTGATTTCCTTACAATTTTTCTCAGTATGTTACAGTAATTTTTATAGTGTTAAACTACTTCTGGATCTTTACTGGTTCTTGCTGTCTCATACAGTTTTTCTTTCTGAAGACACTTTAATACCTGTAGTAATCCAAGGTTTCTTTGAAAAGTGTGTGGTATTACATTTAGTAATTTTCTTTGGGAAACAATGTTCAAAAAGGGATATAAAGTTATCAAGAAATATGTTACATTTATCATTAGCATTTGGCTCATTATATACATCTCCCCAATTAACATTTCTTAAACTTTCTCTGAAGTGCTCTATAGATATCGGGTTGAGCGATCTCACACTTTTACTTAATGGTTTCTGAACTGTACTCCCTGGAAGGTTTTGTAAGTTGTGCATGGTCTGACAATCCATTTACCACAGGGAAAGCATGTGTTTGTTTTACATCCTCTGTCTGCACAAATACATTATCTGTTAGAGTACTACTGTCTTGAGCTATACGTGTAGGGAAATTGACCACTGATTCTAAGATATATGTTGTTAATAACACTTCTAGTTCACTTTTCCTATCAGAATTACTTAGAAAGTTTACATTGAAACTACAGATTTACCCTTCTTTTTGTCTGACAGGCAGTATAATGGGGAGTCAGACTTTTTTTATGAATAGCTCCCAGTCTCTTAATGGGGACCTGAACACTGTTCCTGATACCAGTACTACATTATCTAGCTGAAGTTCACATGCACAAACCTCAAAGTGCTGATCAACACAAAATTTGCTCACTTCTACAGTAATTATGCACTGCAATTGCATACACTGTTTTTACGGTTGGAGCCGTTGTAAAACGGTTTTTCAAATGAAAATTTTGTTCGAGTAAACTTGTAACACTCCGATTTTTATGTATCCCGCTCGATCGGGATCTGATAGCAGCCCAAATAAATATTAATTAATGTGACCGTGTACCTAATGGGGCTGGCAATCGGATTTGACCGCTACGGAGTTGCTACATTCCATTTTGTCCTTCTCAGATGCTGTAATAATGGAATGTCTGGTGACAATAAGAACGCCAACACAGCTTCATTAATCAAAACCTATATTCGTCTCAAAAACACAAGAAAAGGAGACAGCCACTGCCTTCGTCATACATGTTTAATTACGGCTAGTCTCACCATAGGCTTCTTCGTTATTCATAATCGTCACACGCTAAATACAATCACTGCAATCCAACACTGCAATCCAAATGATGCCGGCGCGGTAGACGCGAAACCAAATAAATATCGGCACAAAAATATCACTGATCACTCTCGTAATTAAACTTCTTCACTTTCCCGTATTATCCTAACACAAAGGGGTTAAACCGCGGCGATGGCCACTCCCTTTGTCGGTAAACCTTGTATCACAGCAACCGGCCTCCGCACGGCTCGGCCTGCAACCTGGAACTGACTTCAACTCTACACTCGCTCTCGCAACCCGACACTATCGATTGTTTGCCCTGTCGACCTGTGCCGAGTGCAAACTTATAGTAAGGGCCTACGGACCCCTTACAAACTCCAGGGGAAGGCGGTATGGCCCTATAGGTAGTGGTAATGTTTCGCTAAAATGCGCGTGGCCGGCTACCTATGCGGGATGACGTAACTGGGAGCTGGATGATGTACCACCGTCACGACGTGATAATGAAATTCGTCTGACATTCTTGCGCCCATCCGCACAGCGAAAGTTCAGACAAGTTGGGAATGAAGCGTTAGGCATAACGGATTGCGGGATGAGCCCCGTATGGCCGACCTCCAGCCTGTCATTACCGCGGTGCCAAATGTGAATTACTGGCGCGTCCCGTTTTGGAAAGAGCGGTTTCAATTGCTCCGTACGACCGGCACCGTCCTTGGCATTATTAATGAACGGTCAAGACGAGAAAGGGGACCATCAGTCCCAGCTGCCAGTGCCCGATTTGAGTGCCCAGGGTGCGTTGCAAATCCAGAGTCAAGACGAATGAGCAATGTGCATGCCTCATGTGGTTTTTTTTACGTTCTGTTACATACATCATTAGGTTTCATTTTATTACGGTTTCAGTCTTTTTCTGACAGATGCCATATTTTGCCATACTAAAGAATCTTGGCAAGTGGTTCTCCCTTCAACACAGATTCTCTTCTGCTGTTACCTGAAGATCCGAGCGTAACCTTTACCCATTGTGAACGGTCAGCACCTATTTGCTGTAAGGTTAACGCTGAAATTCGAGTTGTCTGTAAGTCCGATGGTAGGGATTCCTGTACTGGGCTCGTTCTTTATTTTTCGTCTTTGACCGTAAGCAACTATACGAGAAGTCCTACGAGACGTGTAGCGCTACTGGTGCTTACTGTGGAGAGGCGAGGCACGAAATGCAAAATTCTACGTCACTGGCCAGAAATACAGGGTGAAAAGTATTTAAACCGACAAACTCTGGGAGGTTGTAGGGGACATCAAAACAAATATTTTTCCTATGAGCATTATTTAAACCGGTGGAGGTCTTATTACGCTCTTCAGTTATTAGAGGCCGTATTACGATCTTCAGTTGTAGGCAACTGCTGTCCACCACTGTAGTAGTGCATTGTCTCTGTTTACTAATGGAGCGATACACCTGGAGTGAGTACACTGATATTGTTTGTGCGTACTACGTAGCGCACCACAACGGACGAGCTGCACAGCGGGTTTATCAACAACAATATCCTAATTGCCGTATCCCGCATCATACGACCTTTGCTGCTGTGTACCAACGTCTGCGTGAGACCGGGTCATTTAGCAGATTACCTGGACAGGGACGCTGTCGCACGGTCTGAACGCTGCAATTTGAGGAAGCTGTCTTGCAGCATGTGGAGCGGGATCCTTCAATCAGCACTCGTGCAATTGCACGTAACATGGGGACGAATGTGAGAACAGTCCTTCGAGAGCAATTCTTACGTCCATTTCACTTACAGCGTGTCCACAACCTGGAACCCGTTGATTATCCACCCAGAGCACAGTTTTCGCATTGGTACCTGGAACAGTGTGAAATGCATCCTACATTTCCATCCTCTGTGTTGTTTACCGATGAAGCAACGTTCGGGCGTGACGGAGTCTTCAACATGCACAATTCACATGTTTGTACTGACGATAACCCACATGTCACAGTTACTAGCGCTCATCAAGTGCGGTTCTTCGTTAATGTGTGGGTCGGTGTTGTTGGGGACTGTTTAATTGGACCGTATCTGCTACCTAGGCCAATAAATGGCAGACACTATTACAATTTTCTCGCCAGAGCATTGCCAGAATTGCTGGAAGACGCCCCTCTCCGCCCGCATCTCGTGGTCGTGCGGTAGCGTTCTCGCTTCCCACGCCCGGGTTCCCGGGTTCGATTCCCGGCGGGGTCAGGGATTTTCTCTGCCTCGTGATGGCTGGGTGTTGTGTGCTGTCCTTAGGTTAGTTAGGTTTAAGTAGTTCTAAGTTGTAGGGGACTTATGACCACAGCAGTTGAGTCCCATAGTGCTCAGAGCCATTTGAACCATTTTTGAACGCCCCTCTCCCTACAAGACAACGCATGTGGTTCCAACATGACGGGGCGCCGGCACATTTCAGTCGTCGTGTGCGTCGATTCCTGGACCGACGGTTCCCAGAATCGTGGATTGGCAGAGGTGGTCCTGTACCATGGCCTGCTCGATCCCCAGATATGTCCCCTCTGGACTTTTTTATGTGGGGAGAGATGCGCAAGCTTGTTTACGCAACTCCTGTTGCATCAGAAGAGGATCTGGTTGTCCGGATAATAGTAGCAGCAGGAACAATTCAGGATACTCCTGGGGTTTTTTGCCCGTGTCAGACAGAACATGATCCGACGCTGTAACCTTTGTTTACGTGTCAATGGAGGCATTTTTGATAATCTACTGTAATTCAAATTGGATTGTGTTAATGTGTTAATTGCTCGCCATCAATTGGCTCGTCAACAACAACGACCATTCAAAAAATGGTTCAAATGGCTCTGAGCACTATGGGACTCAACTGCTGAGGTCATTAGTCCCCTAGAACTTAGAACTAGTTAAACCTAACTAACCTAAGGACATCACACATATCCATGCCCGAGGCAGGATTCGAACCTGCGACCGTAGCGGTCTCGCGATTCCAGACTGCAGCGCCAGAACCGCGCGGCCACTTCGGCCGGCAACGACCATTCCTATCCCGCACCATCACTGGTGACGAGGCATGGTGTATTTACGCAAACATAAGGAAAAGAAAGGAATGGCTGACCCGAAACGAAGCAGCAACCCCCATAAAAAGAGCTGCGTTCATCCAAAAAAGATAACGTTATGCATGTGGTGGAAGAGCAACGGTTCGGTGTGCTATGAATTTTGTCCCCGAGGTGTAACCATCACCACTGGCATTTATTGTCAACAACTGAGACGTCTTGCAGACACAATCCAAGAACAACAACCAGGAAGAACGTGTGGAGTGATACTAGTCTAAGATAACGCCCGCGCGCATTCCGCTAGACTGACGGATGCACTGTACAGGGGTTGGGTTGGGGAGTCACCGTATTCATTGACCTTGCGCTCTCAGATTTTCACCTTTTCAGCTCTTTATCGAGCTACCTGCAAGAAACTTTCTCTCCGGACGAAAATGCGCTCCGAACATGACTCGACGAGTTTTTGGCCTCAGAATTACGTGATTTGCACAGTCGCGAATCGAAAAGTTACAACGGCGTGGCAGACTGTCGTAAACAGTGAAGGATAATATATTACTGATGACTGAAGTCTCTGTTGTGTTGAAACGTCCCCTTAGAAAAATTAGTGAATTACTGTGCTGGTTGCCGGCCGGAGTGGCCGTGCGGTTCTGCGCGCTACAGTCTGGAGCCGAGCGACCGCTACGGTCGCAGGTTCGAATCCTGCCTCGGGCATGGATGTGTGTGATGTCCTTAGGTTAGTTAGGTTTAATTAGTTCTACGTTCTAGGCGACTGATGACCTCAGATGTTATGTCCCATAGTGCTCAGAGCCATTTACACCATTTGAACTGTGCTGGTAAACCTCCTACGTTATTTGATTTTCTAACAGCTGAGCAAAACTGAACGTACTCGGACATTTCTCTCTCCACTTATTCTGATCATCACTAAACTGACACACAATATTTTTAGCGCAACGCAATCCGACTTTCAATAATCCCTACAAAAGAATGGCCCTGTCTAACAATAACGTATACCTTTCATTAATCACTTACGTCACAAAAATCTTCGTTACTCGAACTATTGCAATACAGCGAGCGCCAATACTGCCAGCTAAATAAAAGATTCTAACTACTGAAGTCACTAACTACTGATAGGTATAGTTAGCAAATGAAAGATTTTGATAGAGAACAATGTATTTAGCTTAATAGTGTTCAAAAGTCATAGTATTACAAATTTACTCTTTCTGATGGACACACGTCCAGATCGTCCGCTCTCAAAATTCTGCCATCTCTCTCCCCACACCCACCACTGCTGGCGGCTCACCTCCAACTGCGCAACACTACGCGCTGTTAACAGCCAACTGCCCGACACTACAACAGCGAATATTCCAACAATGCTAACCCAGCCACAGACTGCACACAGCACAGTCAGTGATTTTCATATAGAGCGCTACGTGGCGTTACTAACATAGAAACCTAAACAGCCTACTTACAGTGTGTATCTGTTGTGTTTATTAAACTTCCGGAAAAACGCTAGGAACATATGCACCAACCTAATAGTAGCCATTACACATAAAGGGTTGTGTTGTGCTGTCATTTAGTTGGCTTATCTGTTGCGAAGTCAGTAATGGAGCAAATTCTCGCCCGTTTCAGAAACTACCTACAACTCGGAGATGATATTTTAATGAGATGTTTAAGCATATGTGTTGCATTTTGCAGGCTGTGTCTCAGTTGTACTGTTACAAAAATGTGTATTACAAAGTACATGTGTGCAGTGGTTCAAATGGCTCTGAGCACTATGGGGCCGGCCGAAGTGGCCGTGCGGTTGAAGGCGCTGCAGTCTGGAACCGCAAGACCGCTACAGTCGCAGGTTCGAATCCTGCCTCGGGCATGGATGTTTGTGATGTCCTTAGGTTAGTTAGGTTTAACTAGTTCTAAGTTCTAGGGGACTAATGACCTCAGCAGTTGAGTCCCATAGTGCTCAGAGCCATTTTAGCCAGCACTATGGGACTTAACATCTGAGGTCATCAGTCCCCTAGAATTTAGAAATATTTAAACCTAACCAACGTAAGGACATCACATACATCCATGCCCGAGGCAGGATTCGAACCTGCGACCGTAGCGGTCGCGCGGTTCCAAAATGAAGCGCCTAGAATCGCTCGGCCACACCGGCCGGCTGTGTACAGTGAGTAGACTATGTGAGGAAGGTGTTGATCATACATTTGTTTCGCAAGCTGTAACATCCACCACATCGTGCCACATATTAATGGTAGTGTTAAAAAAAAAGTAATTATTGGTAACTTGTGTAATCAGTATTGCACATTTACGAAACAATAATGCTATTGATCTTTCAGTAAAAGTCTAGCTTCGTGAGGTGAACTCGGTCATGTCCTTTTGTTTTGACCCCACAGAAGGTTTTATTTTGCTCTTCAGGGAGTAGTTACCCGCAGGTTGGGAGCCGCTGCATTGCGCGGTTTGCTCATCAGTGGCGGCTGAAGTGTGGCAGAGCTGGTGGCGGGGAGTGTGGTGGGCCAGCCCGGGCGACGCTGGGATCCCTCCCTGCCCGGCGTGCCACACACGCCTGAGCGGCGCGCCACGAGCTCTGCGGCTGCCGCACCAACACCTGCCCGCCGCCTCCCGCCCCCAGCTTCACGCCGCCAGACCCACTCCGTCCCGCCTCCAGCCCCTCGCCGGCATTCGCCGAGCCGTCAGCAACACGCACCGCTGGGCGCCCGTTATCACCCCGGGCGACACCACCGCATTCCGGCAGTCTTTCCAGTGTACGCGTCGCCGCGGTCCATGCTGCCACAACACGTGGCTTTTGCCTCCCCCTACCCTGGGGGTCACAGTCGATGATACGTTTTTCCATCGATGAGCAAAAACATGGCGACCACTCCCTCAACAACTTGTTGTTACCCATTTGGAAGGTAGTACTGTGGTGTCACCGCCAGACACCACACTTGCTAAGTGGTAGCTTTTAAATCGGCCGCGGTCCATTAGTATACGTCGGACCTGCGTGTCGCCACTGTCAGTAATTGCAGACCGAGCGTCACCACACGGCAGGTCTAGAGAGACGTCCTGGCGCTCGCCCCAGTTGTACAGCAGACTTTGCTAGCGAAGCCACACTGACAAATACGCTCTCATTTGCCAGGACGATAGTTAGCATAGCCTTCAGCTACGTCATTTGCTACGACCTAGCAAGGCGCCATTACCAGTGTACATAAAAATGGAGATTATATCTGTACAAGAGCGATGTTCTACAAATGTGGGTTAAAGTTAAGTATTACAAGATTTTCGTACTTTATTGCAATTCTCAAGACATTGTCCTGTTCCAGACCTCACGCCAATCTGCGTGAGCTTAACGCGTGCCTTTCGGCTTCCTCTCATTGTGTCTAGGCTGTCTTGATAAGTCACAACAAGTACAGCGCCGATTCTACATGACAGAATTGGACATTCCCTTGATACGTTTCCGGAGCTACGTGGCACCAGATCATTACACACAGGTCACGCAATTCCCGTAATTTACGGGTCGGTGGGTTTTGAGCGCGGTGCTGGAGCTTTGTAGCGTGCCAGCTGCGTTCCATTAGGTTCAGTTTATGGGAATTTGCTAGCCAAGACATGAACGTCACTTCACTATCATGCCGCTCAAGCCTTCGTAGTATTCCACGTCGGAGGCTGGAGTCCTTCCTCGGGTATGAGTGTGTGTGTTGTCTTAGCGTAAGCTTAGGGACCGATGGCCTCAGCAGTTTGGTCCCATAAGACCTTACCACAAATTTCAAATTTTTTTTCAACGTAATCATCCACGAAAGAAGTGGACTGCAAGACACTTGTAAGACCGACTCTTCAGTATTCCTGGGCCCTTACCAGATTGGATTAATGAAAGATGCAGAGAAGATCCAACGAGGAGCGGTGTGTTTCGTCAGAGGACCGCTTTGTGGGCGCGACGGCGTTGCGTAGACGCTCGACAGACTGCAGTGGCAGGCGCTACAAGAGAAGCACTGGGTGGCTCGGAGAAGGTTTGCTGTTGAAATTCCGAGAGCGCACTTTCCAAGAAGAGTGAGATAACACATTACTTTCTCCCATACAAGTCACGCAAAACGACCACGAAGAGAAAATCAGAGAAATTAGAGCTCATACCGAAGTTAGAGACAGCAAATTACTTGGAAGAGCAGTTGAACGGAATGGACAGTGTTGGTTCAAATGGCTCTGAGCACTATGGGACTTAACATCTGAGGTCATCAGTCGCCTAGAACTTAGAACTACTTAAACATAACTAACCTAAGGACGTCACACACATCCATGCCCGAGGCAGGATTCAAACCTGCGACCGTAGCGGTCGCCCGGTTCCAGACTGTAGCGCCTAGAACTGCTCTGCCACACCGGCCGGTCCATAGTGTTCCTCGAGGACACTGAGCGAGGTGGCGCAGTGGTTAGCACACTGGACTCGCGTTCGCGAGGACAACGGTTCAATCCCGCGTCCGGCCATCCTGATTTAGGTTTTCCGTGATTTCCCTAAATGCTTCAGGCAAATGCTGGGATGGTTCCTTTGAAAGGGCACGGCCGCCTTCCTTCCCATCCTTCCCTAATCTGATGACAGCGATGACGTCGCAGTTTGGTCACTTTCCCCAAACAACCCAACCCCCTCCAGGTCATCAAACACTTGGGTTTTGTCATCAACAGCATGGACGTTCCGACACTTCAGCTGGTCATGCAGAATTTCGCGTTTCGTCAGCGCCACATCATCGCCAACGATGGCAGGCATATCTAACATGTCATAACCTAAATCCGAATATCTGTAGTGACGTTTACACGTTGAATAAAATGTGTACACGCCATAGTTTGTAGCTAATCTACATCTTTTTCATACAGGTCAATAACTGTAACGTTGTACGTACAACGCGTTACCCCCCAAATCAGTCTGGCTGTGATATCCCCGGTCGTGCTTGGTGCTGCATTTAGGATGGCCAGCAGTGTACACGCAGAGGGATGCCTACCATCTATGGTGTGGAACAGCAATAGGGCGGGAAGTGTGTATGTGTGTGTGTGTGTGGGGGGGGGGGGGGGAGGGCGTCAGTCAGTCCGTGTCTTACAGCGGACAGAAGCACAGCTGCAAACGATTAGGTGTTTCATTCCTAACTACGCCGAATCCTGGTTTTCGCTAGTGCATTTTCGTCCTGTCAGCGACATCCGCAATCCAACGAGCGTCTGAACTGTGAGACTTTAGCTTTTCCCGGTGAACTGAATGTTCCAATAACTTACGGGTTTGCTGCCGGCTGACGTCGTCGACCACCGCCGATATTTCGACAGGAGCACACCCAGCCGTTCTCAAGGCACAAATGTAAGGAAGAAAAAATGTGCAAGCAAATTTAATATCTCGGTTCACAGAGGAGAAACAAGGAAGACACCACACATAGAACAAGTGTCAACACAACCAAAGATAACCAACATCAGAAATATCGATTGTTGCATTAATCAACAGGTGAGGTAGCACTAATTCTGTCCCTCTGCTTTTTTGATGAGAGACAGAGCCGGATTCCAAGCAGCATTTAAACAAAATCCACCATCTCTGTTAATGAGGTTGCTTGATAGTCTTATTTCAACAGCTTCCTTAATAACACTATCCCAATAGCTGGACGTGCAAGCCAGAATCTCCGTGTTGTTGTATTCCATAGGATGACCGGTGTCAAGGCAACGTTCTGCAATAGCGGATTTGGTGCACTGTTGTAAGCTTGTGTGACGCTTATGTTCAATACACCGGTCTTCTACAGTCCTGATTATCTGATCAATATATGACATGCCGCAACTGGAAGAAATACGATAGACCCCAGCCTTACGCAAACCAAGATCATCTTTTACGGACGCCAACAGGGCCTTAATCTTAGAAGGTGGTCGAAAAACACATTTCACATCATATTTCTGCAAAATACGGCCAATCCTGTTGGAAATGCTTCCTGCGTAAGGCAAAAAGGCCGTGGACTTGGGTGCCACTTGGTTGCTATCGTCACTCACCCGTTGCACAGAAGGCTGATGGCGCAACGCACGTTTGATCCGCCTCTCACTATAACCATTCTGACGAAAGGTGACTTCGAGATGTGATAGCTCAGCTGCCAAACTTTCAGGGTCTGAGATAACGTGGGCCCTGCGAACCAAGGTACGAAGTACTCCTTCACGGTGAGCTGGATGGTGAGAACTATCAGCTCGCAGATACAAGTCAGTGTGGGTGGGCTTCCTATAAACAGAATGTCCCAACGTACCATCAGTCTTCCTTTTGACCAACACATCAAGGAAGGGAAGGCATCCATTCTTTTCCACCTCCATAGTGAACTTAATATTCGGGTGGATTGAATTCAGATGCTCCAAAAACCGGTTTAAATTCTCACTACCATGAGGCCACACAACAAAAGTATCTTCTACATATCTGAAAAAAACACGCAGGTTTCAAGGTCGCTGACTCCAATACACGTTCCTCAAAGTCCTCCATAAACAAATTGACCACAATAGGTGACAACGGGCTTCCCATTGCTTGCACATTTTTTCTTCCTCGCATTTGTGCCTTGATAATGGCAGGGTGTGCTCCTGTGCCCTTGTCGAAATATAGGCGGTGTTCGACGACGTCACCCGGCATCAAACCCGTAAATTATTTGAACAGCGTCTGAACTGTCCTGGTGGGGGGTCAAGAAGCGCACAGTGGGCGCCAGGGAAACCCGTCGCCAGCCGCGAGAAAGCCTGCGCGGCTGGTTGCGCCCGCGGCCGGTTCTGTTCGTTGGACATAGCTGGCAGCTGGGAGCCTGGTTGGAGGATGGAGGAGCGGGTGGTCGCTAATCCCAACCTCCGTAGGCCTCGGCTCAGCGCGGCATCTTGAAAGGCCTCCCCCCCCCCCCCCCTCCCCTGTCCGAATGCTGCCAGAAACCTGTCGCTCTGTATTGCCTGTCTGATATGTCTTCCCAGTTATTAAACTTCTCCAGCATATTAAGCTGCGGTCGAATGGGTTCTTTTGGTGAACCCGTACATTCTTCCCCTGTGCCTGGAGGGTGAGAGGGGGTGGGGGGGAGGGGCACGAGACGAGGGAGGGGGGGAGGGTCGTGGCTCCGGTAGACGCGGGACAGCCGCACAGTGGGTCGCTGCTGAGTCACCGCGTATTGTGAACAGAAACTGCAATGCACGCAGATGATGTCTTCCGCAGGCAGCTATGGCTGTATCGGTATTACAGTGCACCCCGTCATAAAGCAGCATCCTTGTAGCCGTGGTTTGCGGAAAATAACATTTCTAAAACGGACTGGCCTGCCCAGTATCCCGACCCGAGCCCAATGTAACACCTTTGGTACGAGTCATAACTTCGACTTTGGTCCGCAGCCCACTGTGCAACATAACAACCTTCTCTGGTTTCGTATCGTGAGAAAGAATGAGTTACCTTTCCTCCTTAGGCGTCCTTGAAACCTAACTGCAAGTTTCCTCAACAGAGTACAAGCTGTCAGAGAGGGGAAGGGTGAACGCACACGATATTAATGTCTTCGTGTGTGACCGCTCAATGTCATTCAATACGATGACGACGACACCCCTCGATCGACATGGTGTCACTCGCCTTCATAGACGGCAGTGTACGTTTGAAAATTAGTGACGCTAGCTCAATGGTCGTCAATTGATTTAAATGTATTTCCCGGCTGACTCTTAATTCAATTACTGCCACGGGGGTGAGGAGAAAGAACACATCCTGCTGGTACCAGCATTATGCGTATTTAGATGTTCGATTAATGTGAATGGTTTGCAATGTTCCAGCAACTCTATTCGAACTCTACGCTGATGTACCGATAAGGACCATTTTCGCAGATAAACATGCAAGTACGTAACGCATGTTCAGTTTCTCAATATAGTTCGTCGCACTCACACATTATACATCCGCTGTAATAACAATTTCATGCTTTTACATTTTTGGTGTCCCACAAAATTTGTTGGCTAAATATGATGACGATACATTGCATACAACTTCCACAGATATTGTTTATGATGTAGTCAAGCCTACGTAATGAAGCCAGAATCGTGGATACTTTTGGTCACATGCATTCTCATTGGCCACTTCCAGCTCCCAGTAACAGCGGTTCTCCGTAAAGTGCTGCAGCTTCCTGAAAGGACTTTCCGAAGTATGTCTCCAGTGGGCGATGTAACACGACGGCTAGAATGGGAGAATTACTGGTCCTGAGTGTGCTGCCGCTTACCCCTACTAACGCAAACTGATCCTCGCGTGCGCAATAGTGACTGAAAGGTGCACATAAGAACGACTGGGATATGGTACTTTACAGTCTGATAACCCGCTTACCTGGTCAACTAGCCTCACAACCCGCTCACACAGTCAACTATAGTGAAGCTTAACCCTTTCGTGGGCAAAATTATTGAGCAGTTTCTTTTAATGAATGGAGATCAGATAGTAGTTAACAGATAGGTGTATTTATCATACAGAATATAAAATTTGCTCCAACTGTGAAAATAAGGTCACACAACAAGGTGGGAAGTATTCTTCCCACTACCCTTCCTTGGAGTTAAATGACAAAAACAACTTTTTCAATATATGTCATATTTATTTGATGATTTTACTTCTCTTGTTACAATGATTGTTCACAATTACTTGCCATGAAATTTTCTGAAACATGGGTCTATGCAAAGTGGTATTTGACAATATGTACAAACACAGCGAGTGCTCTTTTCCGCAGCTTTGGTACTACAGTGACGGCACGTCCAGTAGGTTTCTCCTAAAATGGGTCGATGCTCCCCTACAGCCACATGACGAAAGTCTTCAGGTACTTTACCCATTTTTGCCAGAAAGACAGGTTTTTGTCCACGTCTTTTTTGGGATGAGAAGGCAGCGATCAATTGTCTGGCTAGATGGATCCTGTATGTGAGCTGATCATGCTGTCCACTTTCTCTTTTACTTATTTTCCACAGGATAAAACTATTCACTGCAGCAACATCCACCAGGAAATAAAATATTCTGTGCCACCATTTTACAGAACGTCTGCCAATAGCATACCTTTCTCGTAATTGATCAGACTTATCGACACCACCCATTATTTTGTTGTATTCTGCCACAACTTCAGGACAAGAAATCTCTCTACTAGTGCCATCCTTGTTTTTCCTTTTCACTGTGGCTGTTTCTCATGGGTCATGAATTGAGGACAGGAAAGTGACTGGACGGTTATCCATCCATTTTACTGCAGAAATGGCTCCTTTTGTTTCAAACTGGAATTCTCCTCGTTCCAATTTTACGTGCTCCTTCATAAATTTGGGTAAATCAAAAGTATTGACGTTATACTACAGCTTTGAGGAAAATTTCACAAAATGTCACGCAAACAGCACTGAAAGGCTCCTCTACGGAGCAACACTCAGCTATACAATGCCTCTGCCAAAGGTACAGCAAAAACGGCGGGAACTTCCCATCGGAAGTAGTACGCTATACTGTTCACTAGGTGGTAACACCGTACAGAGGTGGGAACTGTCAATCCCACAGGACTAGGAGCGAGTTCATTGTAGTGGGAACCATGTTTCCCACGACTCACGAAAGGGTTAAAGGAGGGATCTGTTCACAGTGCTATAGGACATTTCTCATCTACAGCGAACTTTCAAACTCGTACTACTGCCTATAAACTGTGCTACAGGTAAGATTCTCAACTTGGTTCAAAATTTTAGCTATGCTACCTTTGAGAGTGCCTTGTAACATATTCCATCACCTGGTATGCTTCGAGTGTTAGTGTCCCGGACTTTTTCATCGTGCTTCCGTGATATTTTTGTAGCGTCTGAATAAAACTGAATATTCCGTGGGAGGTAACAGTAATCCGGAGGAGAAGGCGTCTTCGTTCGTGCGGCAGTTGCAGTTTGACCACATACGTCGCGCAGCCTGAAGTGCAACACGGGGGGAAAGCCAGACCCTGGGCCTGCCAACTGGGCCGTGGGGCGCGCTCGGATTACCCGGCAGCCGCGGCAGCCAAGGACGCGCCGAGCAGTTCTGCCGCGAAGTGCTGCCCCGTATCCTAGACTCGGTAACTCACCCTGTCAAGTATCTCTTCTCATCTCATTACACATTTTGATTTTATTGTGTCCGAGAAAACTAGTTCGCCTCCTCCAGAACGTGTACAATGAGAGAAACCGACAATGAAAAAATAATAGTTGTTCCGTGAAAAAACCCTTCTGACAGAAATTTGGCAAAAAAATTATTTACGTTAGATGTAAATTCCTGACTACTACACGAGAAGTCTCACTTCGAATCTAGGTTGCGTTCAAGAAATTGCAAAGGTAGAGAAGAAAACTCATGCGGAATTGCGCGTTCGTTTGGTCATGAAAAAGGTCATTCGTTTACGATTTTTGTGTGTATAAAAGTGAAGCAACCAGAAGACACGGTCAACTGTCAGTGTAGGCGTACGTACACACTATAGAGAGTGTATAAACGATTACCGGTGGCAATTCTCTGTGACAGATACAACAGCCACGCCAGTGCATTAGTGTTGTTCGTGTTTTATATTGTTATCACGCGTGGTAGGATATGTGACGGCGTGAATATGACAGATGTCGAGTGATCACTGTGAAGGACATGGAGATGTGGCGCACTCCTGTGGAACCGCCTCATCAGCATCTAACAGTGTTTGAATGGAGTATCTTTCTGTTCAAAAAAATGTGTGTGAAATCTTATGGAACTTAACTGCTAAGGTCATCAGTCCCTAAGCTTACACACTACTTAACCTAAATTATCCTATGGACAAACACACACACACACCCATGCCCGAGGGAGGACTCGAACCTCCGCCGGGACCAGCCGCACAGTCCATGACTGTAGCGCCCTAGACCGCTCGGCTAATCCCGCGCGGCAGTATCTTTCTGGGTCTTCACTTGGTTGGATGGTCGAATCGTGCACTGCACAGATTTTCCTTGATCGGACTATATCCACATCTACATATATACTGCGCTAGCCACCAAGCGGTGTGTGGCGGAGGGCACAATTCGCGCCAAAATCATCACAGCCTGTGCCCTCGTGTGTCACCGTACCCCTCGTGCGATAGCATCATGGTGCTATTTTCCAACAGATGAATACTGGCCCACGCGTAGTGCGTGTCTCTATAAAGAGTCTGGATGGTGCTGAGGAACTCCTGCAGCCAGCAAGATACCTGCACTCACAACAGAACATTTTTGGGTCCAGTTCGTACCTCAGCTCCGTCCCAGTGGCAATTTCCAGGACATCGAGCACCAGTTAACGACAGTCGTTGGACAGCTTGCTCCAGGACATGATGCTATAGTTTTGTGACACCCGTCCCAGTGTAATTAGTTTATACATCTAGGCCAGAGGGGGTGCGGCTTCATGTTGATAAGTGAACTCATACTGCTAGGTTTTCTGTAAATTTGACTCCTGTTGTAATCACTGAAATAACATCACGTACCCTCTCAATCAACGAAATTTCTTTTGTCTGCTTCTTCAAATGGTTAAAATGGCTCTGAGCACTATAGGACTTAACTTGTGAGGTCATCACTCCCCTAGAACTTAGAACTACTTACACCTAACTAACCTAAGGACATCACACACATCCATGCCCGAGGCAAGATTTGAACCTGCGACCGTAGCGGTCAAGCGGTTCCACACTGTAGCGCCCAGAACCGCTCGGCCACCCCGACCGGCTGTCTGCTTCTTCACTTTTTTGTCATACAGTATAGATGACAAATAGAAAAACCGTATGAAGTGTAGTGGAAAGGAGAACAACGACTTGTTAAACATGGGAACTGGGAATGACAGACGTTGCAGCAGTGAAAGAATTCTGGTATTTTGGGAGTAGTATCATACCGATTGACTGCGACAAGGAAGAAATCATAAGTAGGATGAGAAAGAAGAGCAAAGTTTTAAGTTTTCTTCAGTAAAAGGGGGGAACTGCTGTCAGATACTGATATGAAAATGAGGGCGAAGCACCCTCTTGCGCTCCCCTGGAGCACGGCGTTCTGCTGAAGTGAACGTTGAGCGTAGCAAAACCGGAAATTTGAGTCGTTTCAAACATGGCGCTATCGAGGAATGATAAAAATGAAATCGACGGATAAAGTAGGAAACGAGAAAGTTTTAGAAGGAATAGATGAGCAAAGAAGTCTACGGAGCAGTTACTTAGATACCAGAAGATTAGCACACCAGAAGATAGGAGGGGGCACGGAGTACGTAGAAGAGCGCAGAGCTGCCTTCTACTCAGGCGCAACATCGTTAAGGCGAGACTCTGGAGGGGGCGTACACGACAAGGACTGTGTTACGCATCCGCACTAAGGGCCACATATACACCCATAGCACACACGTAAAAAAAAAAAAGAAAAAAAACGACGCACCGCGAAGGAATTGTTCAAGTGAGACAGAAATCAGTAGATGTGATGAACACGTGCAGACAAACAAATGATTACCATTTCAGAAAAACTGCATAATTTACTCAAGAGAAAGAGCTTACTAAATACAGGGTGGTCCCTTGATAGTGACCGGGCCAAATATCTCACGAAATAAACATCAAACGAAAAAACTACAAAGAACGAAACTCGTCTAGCTTGAAGGGGGAAAGCGGTATGGTTGGCCCGCCAGATAGCGCTTTAGGTGTTTTAGCTGCTGTCGCGGCTAATCCTCACATAAGTAGCAGACAAATTGCGCGAGTATCGGGAATCTTAGAAACGTCGGTGTTGAGAATGCTACATCAACATCGATTGCACCTGTACCATATTTCTATGCACCAGGAATTGCATGGCGACGACTTTGAACGTCGTGTAGAGTTTTGCCACTGGGCACAAGAGAAATTACGCGACGATGGCAGATTTTTTGCACTCGTTCTATTTAGCGACGAAGCATCATTCACCAACAGCGGTAACGTGAACCGGCATAATATGCAATACTGGGCAACGGAAAATGCACGATGGCTGTTACAAGTGCAACATCAGCGACCTTGGCGGGTTAATGTATGGTACGGCATTATGGGAGGAAGGATAATTGGCCCCCATTTTATCGATGGCAATCTAAATGATGCAGTGTATGCTGATTTCCTACCTAAAGTTCTACCGATGTTATTAAAAGATGTTTCACTGCATGACAGAATGGCGATGTACTTCCAACATGATGCATGTCCGGCACATAGTTCGCGTGCGGTTGAAGCGGTGTTGAATAGCATATTTCATGACAGGTGGATTGGTCGTCGAAGCACCATACCGTGGCCCGCATGTTCACCGGATCTGACGTCCCCGTATTTCTTTCTGTGGGGGAAGTTGAAGGATATCTGCTATCGTAATCCACCGACAACGCCTCACAACATGCGTCAGCGCATTGTCAACGCATGTGCGAACATTACGGAAGGCGAACTACTCGCTGTTGAGAGGAATGTCGTTACACGTATTGCCAAATGCACTGAGGTTGACGGACATCATTTTGAGCATTTATTGCATTAATGTGCTATTTACAGATAATCACGCTGCAACAGCATGCGTTCTCAGAAATGATAAGTTCACAAAGGTACATGTATCACATTGGAACACCCGAAATAAAATGTTCGAACGTACCTATGTCCTGTATTTTAATTTAAAAAACCTACTTGTTACCAACTGTTCACCTAAAATTGTGAGCCATAAGTTTGTGACTATTACAGCACCATCTATCACAAAGCGAAAAAAGTGGTCCAACTAAAATATTCATATTTCTTTACGCACTACACGAATATGTAATAAAAATGGGGGTTCCTATTTAAAAAAACGCAGTTGATATCCGTTTGACCTATGGCAGCGCCATCTAGCGGGCCAACCATAGCGCCATCTGGTTTCCCCCTCTAAGCTAGACAAGTTTCGTTCTTTGTAGTTTTTTCGATTGACGCTTATTTCGTGAGGTGCTTGGCCCGGTCACGATCAATGCACCACCCTGTAAAGGAACTCAATAACGCATTGGCCCACCTCTGGCCTATATGCAAGCAGCTATTCGGCTTGGTATTAATCGACTAAATTGCTGGATGCCCTCTTGAAGAATATCCTGCCAAGTTCTGTCCAGTCGTCGCCTCAGATCGTTAAAATCTCGAGCTGGTTGGAGGGCCCCGCTCGTAATGTTCCAACGTTCTCAAGTCAAGCCATCCTACATTTCAGCAAGATAATGGCTGCCCGCGCACGGCGAGAGCTTCTACTGCTTGTCTTCGTGCTTTCCAAACCCTGTGTTGTCCAGCAAGGTCGCTGGATCTCTCCCAACTGTGAACGTTTGGCGCATTAAGGGTAGGGTCCTCCAATCACCTCGGGATTCTGACCATCTACCGCGCCGATTGGACAGAATTTGGCACGGTGTCCCTCAGGACGACATCTAAGAATGTCAAGTCGGATAACTGGTTCCATAAGCGCCAGAGGTTTACCAAAGTTTTATTCACTTGCTGAGTTTGTAAAGCTCTTTCTCTTGAATAAATCATCCAGTACATACATACGTTTACAGTCGCTGTTGCTCAGTATCGTCGTTGGATAATATTTCAGGACATGAGTTCATATGTGAAACTTGATCTACTAACAAGGGAACCTCCCCATCGCACCCCCCTCATATTTAATTATAAGTTGGCACAGTAGATATGCCTTGAAAAACTGAACACAGATCAATCGAGAAAAAAGGAAGAAGTTGTATGGAACTATGAAAAAAATAAGCAAAATATACAAAGTGAGTAGTCCATGCGCAAGATATGCAACATCAAGGATAACGTAAGCTCACGAGCGCCGTGGTTCCGTGGTTAGCGTGAGCAGCTGCGGAACGAGAGGTCCTTGGTTCAAGTCTTCCCTCGTGAGAAAAGTTTAATTTTTTATTTTCAGACAATTATTATCTGTCCGTCCGTCCGTCCGATGCGAGGTAACGCTACATCTAAACAAACGTCGAAACAAAACATGTGTTTTGCCGGCCGAAGTGGCCGTGCGGTTAAAGGCGCTGCAGTCTGAAACCGCAAGACCGCTACGGTCGCAGGTTCGAATCCTGCCTCGGGCATGGATGTTTGTGATGTCCTTAGGTTAGTTAGGTTTAACTAGTTCTAAGTTCTAGGGGACTAATGATCTCAGCAGTTGAGTCCCATAGTGCTCAGAGCCATTTTTTGAAAACATGTGTTTTGACAGAGCGCAGGGAAAACTGTGCGACTGTAAAACTGTTGCATTCATTTGTTGCAGGTCATGTGACAAACTCTTATGTTTTCATCACTTTTTTGGGAGTGATTATCACATCCACAAGAAAACCTAAATCGGGCAAGGTAGAAGAATCTTTTTACCCAGTCGCCAAGTGTACAAGTTAGGTGGGTCGACAACATATTCCTGTCATGTGAAGCACATGCCGTCACCAGTGTCGTATAGAACATATCAGACGTGTTTTCCTGTGGAGGAATCGGTTGACCTATGACCTTGCGATCAAATGTTTTCGGTTCCCATTGGAGAGGTACGTCCTTTCGTCTACTAATCGCACGGTTTTGCGGTGCGGTCGCAAAACACAGACACTAAACTTATTACAGTGAACAGAGACGTCAATGAACGAACGGACAGATCATAACTTTGCGAAAATAAAGAAATTAAACTTTTCACCTAAGGAATGACTTGAACCAAGGACCTCTCGTTCCGCAGGTGCTCACGCTAACCACGGGACCACGGCGCTCCTGAGCTCACACTATCCTTGATGTTGCCTATTTTGCGCATGGAGTACTCAGTTTGTATATTTTGCTTATTTTTTTCATAGTTCCACACAACTTCTTCCTGTTTTCTCGACTGATCTGTGTTGAGTTTTTCAAGGCCTATCCACTGTGACAACTTATAACTAAATCTGAGGGGGGTGCGATGGGGAGGTTCCCTTGTAAGTTCCCTGTACACCCTCTAAAAGTGTGTAACACGAATTCTGGAACACGCTGTTTATCTGGCACCAAGAGCGTTTGGGGAATACAAAACGAATAGCATCAAACTATTTGGAAAACGGATAATTCAAATGAGAGTAAAAGGAAGATAGCAGATGGAAACAGTGACGTGAAGAAATGTCCCTTTGGGTAACGAATTTCCGTTATTAATTACCGGAAGTGGAGTGAGCCGTCCTTGGCTCAGGACACTGGATAACGAGCGCCACAAGGTCCTTCTCAGCTGATCAGATTATAAGTGATATGCTAGAGGCTTATAACTGGAGTATTACGAAAAGTGATGGACACTGGACCGCTCGGGAAGCGGAGTGCGGGGCGCGAGGTGACTCGGCTACTGCGTTTCCTCCCACGGCCGGTGTTTTGGACGGGGTGTCATTTCTCACGGTCGACCTGCGAATCAGGGTGAGCAACTCTCTGGCGGCGCTTGGCTTCCTCCTGCACTTCCCGTGGCGGTGACCTCGACAGCCGGCTCGTTCTCGCCTGCGTGCGTGCGTGCGTACGTGCGTGCGGTCGCAGGCGCCGACCCAGCCGCGGTTTCGAGTTCTGGTGTCGCCAGGGACCACCCGGTAACAGCGGGAGCCGCCGCTGGCGCCCTCCACGTGAAAACAGTCCCCAGTGTTGCTGGTGCTCTGATGTGGAACTGCCAGACCAACGAAGGTAAACTCGGCAACACGTAGCGTGCTGTATAACATAATGCTGTGTTCCTCGACTTCCGGAAGGCATTATATACCGCTAAGCACTGTACTTTAGGGAACGAAATACAAGCTTACCGACTACCGTACCAAATTTACGCCCGCATTCAGGACTTCCTTGCCGATAGCAGCCAACATGACATACTCAACGGCCGAAGTGGTTGGATGTAATTTCGAGTGTGACAGGACAGCTACTGTTCCAGTATGTTGGTTGAACCTGAACACCACAGACAAAATAACTGATGTTGTCCACGTGTATTTTCTGATTATTTTAGTATAAGAGCGTTGTAGTTTCTGATGGCTCGTTGTCGTGGTTGTTGTTGTTGTTGTTGTGGTCTTCAGTCCAGAGACTGGTTTGATGCAGCTCTCCATGCTACTCTATCCTGTGCAAGCCTCTTCATCTCCCAGTACCTACTGCACCCTACATCCTTCTGAATCTACTTAGTGTATTCATCTCTTGGTCTCCCTCTACGATTTTTATCTCTCCACACTGCCCTCCAATACTAAATTGGTGATCCCTTGATGCCGCAGAACATGTCCTACCAACCGATCCCTTCTTCTGGTCAAGTTGTGCCACACACTCCTGTTCTCCCCAATTCTATTCAATAACTCCTCATTAGTTATGTGATCTACCCATCTAATCTTCAGCATTCTTCTGTAGCACCACATTTCAAAAGCTTCTATTCTCTTCTTGTCCAAAATATTTATTGTCCATGTTTCACTTCCATACATGGCTACACTCCATACAAATACTTTCAGAAACGACTCCCTGACATTTAAATGTATACTCGATGTTAACAAATTTTTCGTCTTCAGAAACGCTTTCCTTGCCATTGCCAGTCCACATTTTATAGCCTCTCTACTTCGACCATCATCAGTTATTTTGCTCCCCAAATAGCAAAACTTCTTTACTACTTTAAGTGTCTCGTTTCCTAATCTAATTCCCTCAGCAGACACCCGAGTTAATTCGACTACATTCCATTATCCTCGTTTTGCTTTTGTTGGTGTTCATCCTATACCCTCCTTTCAAGACACTATCCATTCCGTTCAACTGCTCTTCCAAGTCCTTTTCTGTCACTGACAGAATTACAATGTCATCGGCAAACCTCAAACTTTTTATTTCTTCTCCATGGATTTTAATACCTACTCCGAATTTTTTTGTTTGTTTCCTTTACTGCTTGCTCAATACGAGATACCTGTCGGCCAGCAAAGCTACACATACTGCTTTATGTGACTGTTACGGTACAACTAGCACCGCCGTAGTAGCAAATACGAGATAGAACTGACCAGTACCGAATCCAAAGCCTTTTATTCCCTTTTTATCTGAACTGGATATCGTCCACATTTCACATCCGTACAAAGCTATACTCAAACTAACATCTTCAGAAAAGACTTCACGTCAGTTAAAGTAATATCCTGCGCTAATAAACTTCTTTTTTACAGTAATGCTTTCCTTGGTTTTGCCAATTCGCATTTGATACCCTCTCTACTTCCACCGTCGCCAGTTATTTTGCTGACAAAATAACAAAGCTTGCCCACTATTTTTAGTGTCTCATTTCCTTATCTACTTACATTAGCTGATTTTCTTCAACTACAGTCCATAACCTTTCCTTTTACTTTTGTTAATATTCACCTTATAACCTCTTTTCAAGACTCTAACGAATTCTTTGAACTGCTGTTCCAAGTCCTTTGCAGTCTGGTTTCTGTACAAGTTGGAAATACCCTTCCACTCCATGTACTGTATCCCCATTACATTCAGAATTTCGTAGGGTGTATCCCAGTCAACAACGTCAAAAGCTTTCTCGAAGTCTAAAAATACTATAAACGTAGGTCTGCCTTCCTTCAGTATATCTTCTAAGGTAAGTCGTGGTGTCAGTAACGTAATTACGATTCACTCTGTCGGTTACCATAATTAACTTCGTTTTTGTCAAAATACATTCACAATAGTGAAGAAACCTTGTAATATGCCATCTTCAAAATATACAACACAAAATACAGAGTAATGTACATATTCAAAAATATTATGATGTTGTTGCGGTCGCTGCCGAATCTGCTCAGAAAAGCGTATTTGCAGCGCCCGTGCATTGCTCGAGATACCTGTCGGGCTGTAAAACTGGTATTTGGTGGCCAAGACATGAACGTCACTTCACTATCATGCCGGAGGCTGGAGTCCTTCCTCGGGTATGAGTGTGTGTGTTGTCTTAGCGTAAGTTAGTTTAACTTAGATTAAGTAGTGCGTAAGCTTAGGGACCGAGGACCTCAGCAGTTTGGTCCCATAAGACTTTACCACAAATTTCAAATTTTTTTTCAACGTAATCATCCACGAAAGAAGTGGACTGCAAGACACTTGTAAGACCGACTCTTCAGTATTCCTAGGCCCTTACCAGATTGGATTAATGAAAGATGCAGAGAAGATCCAACGAGGAGCGGTCTGTTTCGTCAGAGGACCGCTTTGTGGGCGCGAGGGCGTTACGTAGACGCTCGACAGACTGCAGCGGCAGGCGCTGCAAGAGAAGCACTGGGTGACTCGGAGAGGTTACTCTTGAAATTCCGAGAGCGCACTTTCCAAGAAGACTGAGATACCATATTACTTTCTCCCATACAAGACACGCAAAACGACCACGAAGAGGAAATCAGAGAAATTACAGCCCATACCGAAGTTAGACACAGCGAATTACTTGGAAGAGCAGTTGCATGGAATGGACAGTGTCTTGAAATGAGGATATAAGATGAACATCAACAAAAGCAAAACGAGGGTAATGGAATGTAGTCAAATTAAGTCGGGTGATTCTGAGTGAATTATATTAGGAAATGAGACAGTTTAAGTAGTAAAGGAGTTTTGCTATTAAGGGAGCAAAATAACTGATGATGGTCGAAGTAGAGATGAAATAAAATGTAGACTGGCAGTGGCAAGGAAAGCGTTTCTGAAGAAGAGAAATTTGTTAACATCAAGTACAGATTTCAAGTGTCAGGAAGTCGTTTCTGAAAGTATTTGTATGGAGTGTAGCCATGTATGCAAGGGAAACGTGGACGATAAACAGTTTGGACAAGAAGAGAACAGAAGCTTTCGAAATGTGGTGCTACAGAAAAAATGCTGAAGATTAGATGGGTAGATCACATAACTAATGAGAAGGTATTGAATAGAATTCGAGAGGAGAGTAGTTTCTGACACAGCTTGACTAGAAGAAGGGTTCGGTTGGTCGGACATATTCTGCGGCATCAAGGCATCACCAATTTAGTATTGGAGGGCAGCGTGGAGGGTAAAAATCGTAGAGGGAGACCAAGAGATGAATAAATTAAGCAGATTCAGAAGGATGTAGGTTGCGGTAGGTACTGGGAGATGAAGAAGCTTGCACAGGATAGAGTAGCATGGAGAGCTGCATCAAACCAGTCTCGGGACTAAAGACCACAACAACAACAACAACAACAACAACCGGAGTTAGAACCATTCACGAATAGAACAGGAATTCGCGAAATGGTCGTGATACCAGACGTACCCTGAACCACAAAATCATAAAATCGGTGAAAAAAAGAGTCTAGATCTCGATGCTACTTTATATCACCTATGCCAAGGCCGTCTTCAGACAGCACCATCAGCTGAAGTTAACGATGCGTACAACAGCCAGTTGTCCTCAGTCGCTGAAACTGCGCAGGCTGTCGATTCGCTAAACACCTAGGGGCTACAATTAAGAACAGTTTAAATGGGAACCATTACACGGAAAATGTTGGTGGGAAGACGAACCAAAGACTGTGTTTTATTGGCAGAACACGTAGAAGATGCAACAAATGGATCAAACAGACTGCCTACACTACGTTTGCCCGCCCTCTACTAGAGCATTGCTGTGCCTTATGGAATTCTTACTAGGTGGGATTGACGGAGGATTTTCAGAAAGTTCAAAGAAGGGCAGCTCGTCTTGTACCACCGCAAAATATGGGACAGTGTCACGGATATGACACGAGCTAGAGTAGCAGTCATTAAAACAAAAGCGTTTCTCGTTACATCGAAATCTTTTCACAAAATTTCAAACACCATCTTTTTCGTCCCAATTTTGAAAATGTTTTGTTGACTCCCACCTATAAATGGAGAAATGACTATCCGTAATAAAATAAGAGAAATCGGAATTCGGACGGGAAGATTTACGCCTTCATTTTTCCCGCGTTCTGTTCGAGAGTGGAACGGTCGAGATATAGTCCTAAACTAGTTTTGTAAACCCTCTGCCGAGCACTTCAACGGGAATTGCAGAGTAGCGTTGTAAACGTAAAAATTATATTCTACACTTTTTCTTTTGCTGTCCTTACACAATGAAATCGTCATTTCTGTGCTCATTATATCGCTTTGGGTGTACCTGTACATTTTCTTCAGTGTTTCCGGAGCTTAAACAAGACACGCCACACGTTCAGGTTAGCCACCGCAAAGCCGCACGCACTGAAGTAAAACAGTGGAAATACGTCCACCAAATATGAACCAAACCATTCGCGATGCTCGTACGAAATATGGAGCTTTACATGCCGAGCAAGTCGTCGACTTCACTCTCTTATACACACAAAACTTATACATCTTTTACTGGGAGGTGTTGTCTCAGAAACAAATTAGAAATATCTCCACTCTCTGATTCTGACGAAGGCTTTCGGGAGCGTTTCCTTGGTTTAATGCAACTGCTGGAACTAGAAATCTTCACACAAATATTACAAAATCTCATCTCGCTGGTTGGTTCAAATGGCTCTGAGCACTATGGGACTCAACTGCCGAGGTCATTAGTCCCCTAGAACTTAGAACTAGTTAAACCTAACTAACCTAAGGACATCACACACATCCATGCGCGAGGCAGGATTCGAACCTGCGACCGTAGCGGTCTTGCGGTTCCAGACTGCAGCGCCTTTAACCGCACGGCCACTTCGGCCGGCTCATCTCGCTGGGATTTGGCTGAAAAGAACAGCGACTTAAAATGGGATCTCAAACAACAGCCGACTCCCCTATGTTATGTCAACTAGGTAAAGACAAATATTAAAAAGAAAAGATACACTCTCCAAATTTGCACCACGGAGTATAATTTTTCAGCAAAGTATGATTATGAACTATCTGCTTTTTCTATGCACTCATAACCATATGCGTGAAATATACAAAATTGGGGAAATTGTATATAGCACATTCTGAATTGAATGGCGGTCTCATTGAGCGAATCATGTTCCGTAAATCTCTTAGTAAAAGGAAAGGAAACATGGCTTTCTTGCTCCTAGCTTAGGTTCCCAGCGGTTTACCTAACCCATTTTACGACGAAAGCCGCTGCCAATCCTTCCTTCTTCTCGTCCATCGGTGTCAGATTTCCGTCAATAATGATCTCCACCGCACCGTCGTAACAAAGTCAGTAAAAAAAGATACGTTATGATTGTTGAAACAGGTATTTGCGCCGTCATCTCGTGCGTAGGAAATACCATAGCCTTCAGAAAGTATCGTCCAGCGTCTCATGAACGCCAGCCAACATTTTTGTAATTAGCTTTTCCGCTCCACCAGCATAAATTTCTGGTTAAGGTCGTATATCAATATCAAGACGCTATGACTGCCAATTAAGAGGTTTTAATCTACGACATTCAGGCCGTTTTTCGGCGTGGCGCAGTTTAAATTTTAATTTATGTAGGTTTTTTAACAGTCCTCCTGTGACTTGTTGTAGCAGCTTCGTACATAAACATGTCTCCTTGACCAGCCTAATACACAACCGAATAGGTGAGAAATACCTTCTTGGCCTCGGTAGACGATAATGTCATATATGTTGGAGTTACGATCCAAAAGTACAATCTTCATAGAGGTTTTTCGTAAAAAACAAATGTCGTTCCCTTTGAGTATTTTCACATGTGGCTGCGTTGTTGATTGCTAAACTGCTAAGAGTTTCTCCAGTGCCAACTTTCATGATACTAGAATAATTGATAAATAGCACGTGCCCCATAAACGATTTTTAATCAAGGCAGCGTTTCTTTGTGAGAGAAACATTACCGCGTTCAGCAGGTAAGTTACAGCATATGGGGCAATCCATCAAAGGAACTTTCACTGTCAGCACTTACGCACATTTTCGACAACTGCAGGGAGGCAACGTTCTAAATAATACTAGGCGAATATCTCGAACAGGACAGGAGAAGCAGCAGGGCAATTTTCAGTTTATTACGTAGTCCTCATCACGTTATTAGCACCATAAATTTCCAGCTAATTGGTAACTGTCTTCATTTAACTTTAGGTAACTAAATTCTTTAGTCACTTCATATCACATTGACTTCTGAAGCAAGTTTTCGTTCACACTACAACTGCACATTCTAAATTGGTGATTTCATGATGCTACAGAGATTCCTTTATCTAACATATAATCTTACCTGGCTGCAACACACGTGGGCCGTACAATTGAAAACTTCAGTGCTGATTGTTTACTGTTGTTGTCGTTGTTGCTGTTGTTATTGTGCGGCGTGTCGTGAAGAGATGACTGGAGTAACCAGACTCAAAAGGAGGTAGGTTGCGGTAGTTATTCGGATATGGAGCGGCTTGTTCACGATAGAGTAGCATCGTGAACTGCATCAAACCAGTCTTTGGAATAAAGACCATAACAACAGTCTTTTGAAGCACTAAAAATGGTTCAAATGGCTCTGAGCACTATGGGACTCAACTGCTGAGGTCATTAGTCCCCTAGAACTTAGAACTAGTTAAACCTAACTAACCTAAGGACATCACACACATCCATGCCCGAGGCAGGATTCGAACCTGCGACCATAGCGGTCTCGCGGTTCCAGACTGCAGCGCCAGAACCGCGCGGCCACTTCGGCCGTCTTTGAAGCACTTCTCGGTTTGATTTCCAACTTAATATTGGAAGCATGGGGAGCGTGCAAGGGATAAGTCCCTGCAAGTGCGCTATCCTCTGTGCCCTCGGTCGCTCAGATGGATAGAGAGTCTGCGATGTAAGCAGGAGATCCCAGGTTCGAGTCCCGGTCGGGGCACGCATTTTCAGCATGTCCGCAGTGTTGTATATCTACGCCTGTTTGCAGCTAGGGTGACGATTTAATCACCATTTCAATGTAAGAAATGGCGTCTGAAATTCTAGCCCTTAAGCGAGCCCAGCGACTCGGATCGTACCATTCAGCATACACTGTGAATCTCCCCTACAGCTCACTTTATGGGGATTGGGGAAAGCTAATCCATCAGATTCACACCGCAAATTAATAGCAAGGACCTCTAGACAAAGGGGCTGGTGGAAGTTCCGGTCTCACACCGCTAAGAGCTACGATCGGGTCCCTAGATGTGGCGTTGGCAGACTCAGGTGAACATGAGGTCAGTTGTTGTTGTTGTGGTCTTCAGTCCTGAGACTGGTTTGATGCAGCTCTCCATGCTACTCTATCCTGTGCAAGCTTCTTCATCTCCCAGTACCTACTGCAACCTACGTCCTTCTGAATCTGCAGTGTATTCATCTCTTGGTCTCCCTCTACGATTTTTACCCTCCACGCTGCCCTCCTATGCTAAATTGGTGATCCCTTGATGCCTCAGAACATGTCCTACCAACCGATCTCTTCTTCTAGTCAAGTTGTGCCAGAAGCTCCTCTTCTCCCCAATTCTATTCAATACCTCCTCGTTAGTTATGTGATCTACCCATGTAATCTTCAGCATAGTTCTGTAGCACCACATTTCGAAAGCTTCTATTCTCTTCTTGTCTAAACTATTTATCGTCCACGTTTCACTTCCATACATGCCTACACTCCATACAAATACTTTCAGAAACGACTCCCTGACATTTAAATGTATACTCGATGTTAACAAATTTTTCGTCTTCAGAAACGCTTTCCTTGCCATTGCCAGTCCACATTTTATAGCCTCTCTACTTCGACCATCATCAGTTATTTTGCTCCCCAAATAGCAAAACTCCTTTACTACTTTAAGTGTCTCGTTTCCTAATCTACGAGTAATTCCCTCAGCAGACACCCGAGTTAATTCGACTACATTCCATTATCCTCGTTTTGCTTTTGTTGGTGTTCATCCTATACCCTCCTTTCAAGACACTGTCCATTCCGTTCAGCTGCTCTTCCAAGTCCTTTGCGAACCTCAAAGTTTTTATTTCTTGTCCATGGATTTTAATACCTACTCCGAACTTTTCCTTTGTTTCCTTTACTGCTTGCTCAGTATACATATTGAATAACATCGGGGATAGGCTACAACCCTGTCTCGCTCCCTTCCCAACCACTGCTTCCATTTCATGTCCCTCGACTCTTATAACTGCCATCTGGTTTCTGTACAAATTGTAAATAGCCTTTCACTCCCTGTCCAAAATGGTTCAAATGGCTCTGAGCACTATGGGACTCAACTGCCGAGGTCATTAGTCCCCTAGAACTTAGAACTAGTTAAACCTAACTAACCTAAGGACATCACAAACATCCATGCCCGAGGCAGGATTCGAACCTGCGACCGTAGCGGTCTTGCGGTTCCAGACTGCAGCGCCTTTAACCGCACGGCCACTTCGGCCGGCTCACTCCCTGTACTTTATCTCTACCACCATCAGAATTTGAAAGGGAGTATTCCAGTCAACATTGTCAAAAGCTTTCTCTAGGTCTACAAATGCTAGAAACGTAGGTTTGCCTTTCCTTAATCTTTCTTCTAAGATAAGTCGTAGGGTCAGTATTGCCTCACGTATTCCAACATTTCTCAGTACCCTAAGTAAAATCGAGATCGGATTTATGTACTCTTCCGAACACATTTTCCAGCTCGAATATGGCTTGTTAAAAGACATCATAAGTGTCTTCATATGCATTTCAGAGGGTTAATTACGCTATAACAGCGCGCTGGATCGCACACGCACGCACAGACACACACACACACACACACACACACACACACACACACATGAGCACGCCCGCTCGCGTACACTTATGGGAGATTAAGTGACTGGATTCGTGACTGGCTGCGGGAGTGTCCGACCAGTTCAGCGACCGCTCACTTCTTTTTGGAAGAGCGCCCGCCTTAGGGTGTGGCCAGCAAGCTACATGGAGCTAACACTGGGACTGTTGACCCAGCACTGAGGTTCGGATAGCTCGTGTCTGCGAACCCTGCCATTGGTCGGCAGGCAAGGTCCAAGGTCGTGCATGTGTGTGTGGCAAGAGGAGGGCAGCGATCTCAAGCGAATGAGATGGCGAGGACGGGAAAAAAAAGAGAGAACGAGGGACGACTATTAATGTTTGATACGCCGTACTGACCGAGGTCGCTGCCGTTGGGCCAGGGATTCGCGCGGCGATGTGTCCGCTGTCAGAGGGTCGGAGAACACGGTAAGAGCAAACCGCCCTGTGCGCATGCGCAACAGGAGCAGCCAAGAGCCAGCTTCTGATGTCAGACGTCTCCTTATTGGTGTGGTAACGTTTCCATATTTCTCAGATCATCGAGATATAGGAACAACATCTTTTGGCAAGTTTCATTCCTAACCATTCATTGTTAAAAATACACTGGGCTGTAGGAGTCCGCCGAAATTGCAAGAGAAATGGCGACGTATTTCCTCTAGAAAATTGTTCAAATGGCTCTGAGCACTATGGGACTTAACATCTGAGGTCATGAGTCGCCTAGAACTCAGAACTAATTAAACCTAACTAACCTAAGGATATCACACACATCCATGCCCGAGGCTGGATTCGAACCTGCGACCGTAGCGGTCGCTCGGTTCCAGACTGTAGCGCCTAGAACCGCTCGACCACCCCGGCCGGCTTTTCTCCAGACTTCTGACTCCTTTTTTCTTCGAGAGAAGTGTCATAACTGATCATATTTGAGTTACACCTAAATTGTCTTGTTGCCATATTAAAATTTGCATCTTTCGACAAAATACAGCGGAGTTTACAAAATCTCACCTCACTAGCAAACGTAGGTGAAATTGCCACAAAAATCATGGAACAGTGTATTATTGCATTAGCAAGTGAGGGCAAGACAGGTCAGTAGTTTGTGGAAAAGCCGATGCTTATTAAAAAAATAAAATCTAAGTTCTTCACTTATGTTGTTGCAAAACATACAGCAATATCCGTTTCACCAACTATCAATGCGCCTTAAAAATTACATTAGTGCATTGAAAATATGTGTAGTTATCCGTATATCACACTAGATAAGGAAGCTTTCCGCGTAAACCATAAGAGAAAACACTCTTCTCTTTGCATCCTATAATTTGCCGTAATATGATTTTGATGTCTCAAACGCCGGCCGAAGTGGCCGTGCGGTTAAAGGCGCTGCAGTCTGGAACCGCGAGACCGCTACGGTCGCAGGTTCGAATCCTGCCTTGGGCATGGATGTTTGTGATGTCCTTAGGTTAGTTAGGTTTAACTAGTTCTAAGTTCTAGGGGACTAATGACCTCAGCAGTTGAGTCCCATAGTGCTCAGAGCCATTTTTTTTGATGTCTCAAACCATTTGCTAGGTGTGGAGGACGTTTGAATATTTATCGCCTGCATGTGTGAGCGGAAAGGAGTGCGCTGCATACAATTCACTTCCTTGAAACTGGTGAGTGGTATAGGTGCCCGCCCAAGTTTAAGGAATAATTGAATATGTTAGTTACATTTTGTACACAGCGATATGCGACCTATCATGGACCAAACGGAAACTCATTGAGGGCCGCTATTCTTTATTGCAAACTATTCAATTTTCGTGCAGTAGATTATTCGATCTCGAAATTTCACATTATGGAATCATAGACGGTTCGTCATGAAGCTGAGGGAATGGCGCTGTGAGATGAGAAGCAGGAAATATTTTATCCAGTATTTCGTTCAAAATCATTTGAGAAAGATCGAGAGGATCTGCTAGGCCCACGACATTCTGGTTCGTCTTGCAGGTAAACCACCGTTCGCTGTGACTTCGCCTTGCTAGGTGTGACGTCAGACGCGAAATGGGACTCCTGACTGGCCGGTGTATGTAGCATTCACAAAACAGGTCCGAAACTGTCACGGAAAACATGCGAACCTGTCTGCAGGGAGGCCGATTAGCAGTCGAGAGAAGCTGTCTCGCAGCCGCCGCGCGAGACAGTAAGCGAGCTTAAGCCGTCGGCAAACGGACCGTGCATCCGAACGTTGAGCGTGCCGAGTTTCTGACGTCATAGCGTGGAGTAGCACGTTCGGGAGTCTTTCCGAACGTGCAGAGCAATATCTGGCATGTCAGATATTCTGAGCGTGCGTCTGAGCGTTGACCAATGAGATGGCACAACGCCACCTACGTCACACGCACGCCGTCTCCCTTCAGCACAGAGTTGTGAGGCGCCATATTGGCATTCATTTCAAGTCTATACGTATATATGCCGTTCCGAGCACCAGCATATTGAGAATCACTGCAAAACCCGTTGTTAACTGTGTGATTCGTTCCAATAAAATAATAAGAAACATCATATTCGTGGCAAAAGAATTATTGTAACGAGCGTATTATGAGAGTAGGCTATTTGAAGGCAGCGACACACTGAAGATCCATCCAAAACGCATTGTTCTTCGTACAATTTGTTATAATTAAATTTCAATTAGTAACATAATTATCCACTATTAACGTTTCTGGCAAGTGTAACCTAATATGATGAAGACAGTGGAATGTGTTGTATGTTTAGCGTAATGAGTAGCGTCTGTGTCCGATAAAGAACTTTTGTTGGGGCGGTGGTTCGCGTCTGAACAGTTCCAAATTTTGTTTCCCAACATTCGCGTTTTTATTAGGTTCTGATACTTTATTATTAGTTTAATATAAGAATATGCTACAATATTTGATGTTATGTAAATATAAGGTCACCTTTTTATGAGGGGTGACTTTGTTGGATTGGCTTAATCTATAGGACAGCTTGCGCTACTTGTATAAAGATATTTTGCTCCTTTTTGTTTTACGCTTCGTAATTCGCATGTTGCAGAGATTCTGCTGCTGGGTAGGAACAGTGATCAAGTAAGACTGACCTTGGGGTTTTACTAAGATGTGGGAATGATGAAATAATGTTTATCTTATTCGGAGAAGTATTCTAAATTTGTACTGCACTGTTGTAACGGAACTTTTATAAGCCTGTGTGCTTATTGATTGGACATGGTACTTTCCTTTCCGTGGACGATGGAGGAAACGTGCTTTTTAATAGAGCTAACGTGGGAATTTTACGCGCTCCCGTTGAGTAAACATCCCTGAACTGCCGCTGGAGTGCGTTGCGATCGCGTATACCACGCTGGGGCCCACGTACCGTGTGCACAAGTCGCATCGTTCCTGAGCGTTCAGCAGCACGTCGAACTCGGCACGCTCAACATTCGGATGCACGGTCCGTGTGCCGACGGCTTTAGAGGGAGTGTTACAGGCACTGAGGGGTGCGTGCCTCGCGACACAGAGGGCGACTTCCGCACTTCGGGCAGTACACAACTGGCCCGCCGCTGTTGCGGGCCTCTGGAGCGCCCGTGAAAGAGTGAAAAAACAAGCGAGGCGGGCAGAGCGGCCCGAGAAATTGCGCCTCCGTGACCAGAGGCAGGGCGCGCCGTGGTGTGGTGTGGTGTGTGCAGTCCCACGAGAGCTGTGGGCAGCGGGCGGCGACCTGCGGATGGCGCGAGCCAAGGCCGGCCGCTGCTGGCGGCGGGTGACTGAACGCCGTGGAGCGCGCCCCGGGCTGCCGCAACCTGCACTGGACTCCTGGACTGTGCCCGCCCATCTCCTCTTCTCCCCCCCCCCCCCCCCGACTGCAGCCGTGACGCGAATTCCGAGTGCGCAAGTGCCTCGTTCACACCGCTTAATATTCCCGAGAATTTATTGCCAGTTCTCGGCCGCAAATGCCGCTCCGGGGCCAATGTACAGAAAAACGTCCTCGAACCAACAATCTTCCTTTTGGGTGTTAGCTGTGAGCAATGCAGATATCTATTTCTTTTTTTTTCTTTCAGTGTTTGCTCTCCGCAGCGTAATTGCGACGTACCTACGGCTGTAGGCGAGGCGTATGGCCCAGGCGTAGTACGCACCTTTCGAACCGAAGATAGCTGGTTCTCATCTACATTTACATCTACACTACTGGCCATTAAAATTGCTACACCACGAAGAAATGCACATGAAAAACGAGTATTCATTGGATAAATATGTTACAGTAGACCTGACATGTGATTACATTTTCACGCAACGTGGGTGCATAGATCCTGAGAAATCAGTACCCAGAACAACCACCTCTCGCCGTAATAACGGCCTTGATACGCCTGGGCATTGAGTCAAACAGAGCTTGGATGGCGTGTACAGGTACAGTTGCCCATGCAGCTTCAACACGATACCACAGTTCATCAAGAGTAGTGACTGGCGTATTGTGACGTTCCAGTTGCTCGGACCACCATTCACCAGACGCTTTCAATTGGTGAGACATCTGGAGAATGTGCTGGCCAGGGCAGCAGTCGAACATTTTCTGTACCCAGAAAGGCCCGTACAGGACCTGCAACATGCGGTCGTGCATTATCCTGCTGAAATGTGGCGTTTCGCAGGGATCGAATGAAGGGTAGAGCCACGGGTCGTAACACATGTGAAATGTAACGTCCACTGTTCAAAGTGCCGTCTATGTGAACAAGAGGTGACCGAGACTTGTAACCAATGGCACCCCATACCATCACGCCGGGTGATACGCCAGTATGGCGATGACGAATACACGCTTCCAATGTGCGTTCACCGCGATGTCGCCAAACACGGATGCGACCATCATGATGCTGTAAACAGAACCTGTATTCATCCGAAACCGTTTAAGTAGTTCTAAGTTCTAGGGGACTGATGACCTCAGATGTTAAGTTCCATAGTACTCAGAGCCATTTGAACCATTTTTGAATCACCGCCAAGAAACCTCAATATGACTTTATTTCACACAAGTTTCGAGAATACAGGGCTGTTCTGCCAGACATAATCGTATTGCACTTAATCACGCAGAGCAGAAGATAATGTTATCGAAACTTGTCGTGATTAAATAAACATTGCAACTGCTTGATGGTCATGTGCGTTCTTCTTTTAAATTTTTGGAAAGTGTGTAACACCACCTGAATACAGAATATTGCGGTTTGAAACTGGCAGTAAAGTTTGCGGGACATAAGAAAAGTGCCCCATTGAAGATGTGCAGTATTATGTGCCACTGTGAGCAATGGTCTTTTGGAGGTGTCCGATTTCAGATGCCCGTTGCATCTGATTCTCTTCGCAATATTCGCTCTGAAAATGGTTGAGATGGACATACATACACTAACAGCAGCAATTCCTTTTTTTGCGCCTTGCGACATGGCTGCGAGTGATACGCCGTTCCTTGTAGACACGTTGGAGACTCCGCGTTCGTAGGCCAACAAATCGGAGAGCTCCTATGCAGTGTCTGCGCGCGGGCACGCCGAAACGAGGTAGCTCCTTTCTGGCGTTCTGTCACGCCTCCACATCTCGTTCCATACAAGCGACCATCACACAGACACCGCTGCACTGAGCTGACTTGTCAGCGGTGGAGGGTCAACTGACGCCCGGCGACCACCGAGCTCTTTCAAGCACGTGACTATTACGTTGCCTGGTGCGCTTTCATTGCAATGAAAGAGAGGCGTCACATTCTTCAGAAACGGTAATACCCGACGACGGTTGCCTTTCGAATGCGCAGTCTCCGAACGATATACACTGAAGAGCCAGAGAAACTGGTACACCTCTCACCTGACTAATATCGAGTAAACCCCCCCCCCCCTACCCCCTCACCCCCCCGAGCAACCAGAAGTGCCGCAACACGACGTGTCATGGACTCGACTACTGTCTAATGTCTGAAGTAAACGTAGAAGAGTGTCCCTGAAGCCACTCTATAGCGATTCAGGACGTGTGGGGTGTCGCATTGTCCCACTGCAATTGCTCAAGTCCGTCGGAATGCACAATGGACATGAATGGATGCAGGTGATCAGACAGGATGCTTACGTACGTGTCACCTGTCAGAGTCGTATCTAGACGTACCAGGGGTCCCGTATCACTACAACTGCACAGGCCCCACATCATTACAGAGGCTCCACCAGTTCGTACGGTTCCCTGCTGACATGCAGGGTCTATCGATTCATGAGTTTGTCTCCGTAGCGTACACGTCCATCAGCTCGATACAATTTGAAACGAGACTCGTCCGACCAGGCAACATGTTTTCAAACATCAACAGTCCAATGTCGGTGTTGACGGGCCCAGGCGAGGCGTAAAGCTTTGTGTCGTGCAGTCATCGAGGGTACACGGATGGGCCTTCGGCTCTGAAAGCCCATATCGATGATGTTTCGTTGAATGATCTGCACGCTGACAGTTATTGATGGCACAGCACTGAAATTTGCGGTAATTTGCGGAAGGGATGCACTTCTGCCACATTGAGGGATTGTCTTCAATCGTCGTCGGTCACGTTCTTGTAGGATCTTTTTCCGACCGCAGCGGTGTAGGCGATTTGATGTTTTCCCGGATTCCTGGTATTCACGGTACACTCGTAAAATGGTCGTCCAAGAAAATCCCCACTTCATCGCTACCTCGGAGATGCTGTGTCCCATCACTCGTGCGCCGACTATGGCACCACGTTCGAACTCACTTAAATCTTGATAACATGCCGTTTTCGCAGCAGTAACCGACCTAACAACTGCGCCAGACATTTTTTATTTTATATAGGCGTTGCCGGCCACAGCGCCGTATTCTTCCTGTTCACGTATCTCTGCATTTGTATACGCATGCCTAAATGGCTCTGAGCACTATGGGACTTAACATCCGTGGTCATCAGTCCCCTAGAACTTACAACTACTTAAACCTAACTAACCTAAGGACATCACACACATCCATGCCCGAAGCAGGATTCGAACCTGCGACCGCAGCGGTCACGCAGTTCCAGACTGAAGCGCCTAGAACCGTTCGGCCACACCGGCCGGCCTTGCAGCTTCAGTGAGTATCCAACATGCGATGCTAAATCGACTACGCGGCTGTTACCGCCCGGTTTCTGAACACAGTGTTTATAGCTGTCTAAAGCATCGATAAAAGAACGCTTACTAACTTATAAGTAATTACAAATGACAGTACTTAGTTGGGTTACTTCGCTCGTCAAGAACTAGTCCATTTGTCGTGTAAGTCAATGGAAGCAGTCCTTTTTAGCCGTAACCAGGGTACGCTCCTGTTATGCCACGGAGAAATATCGGCAGAGTATCAGCAGCGTCATTTTGTCCACGCAATGTCCGATTGTCGAAATAGAGGCATTGAAACAGGTGAAGTAGGTCTCTGTCTCCAGGCCCGGCACGCCATCTCTCTTAATGGAAGAGTTGTCTGATTTCCACTGCTGCTCTGTGTTCTGGCTATGGACGCACGGATCGTCCGACGACACAAGCTTCGCAGAATGATTCACGAACTCGCCATCAGATCCTTCTGTCGTTAAGTGTTGTAAAATTTGAACCCGTCCATAATGACTTCCGTGCCTGGGAGTATGAGGTAGTTTATGAGACTGACTAAAGTTTGCTTGTCTCTTGAATAAACTCTTACTGTGAAGCACTTACCGGGCGCCGGCCTTTGTGGCCGAGCGGTTCCAGGCGCTACAGTCTGGAACCGCGCGACCGCTACGGTCGCAGGTTCGAATCCTGCCTCGGGCATGGGTGTGTGTGATGTCCTTAGGTTAGTTAGGTTTAAGTAGTTCTAAGTTCTACCGAGCGAGGTGGCGCAGTGGTTAGCACACTGGACTCGCATTCGGGAGGACGACGTTTCAATCCCGTCTCCGGCCATCCTGATTTAGGTTTTCCGTGATTTCCCTAAATCGCTTCAGGCAAATGCCGGGATGGTTCCTTTGAAAGGGCACGGGCGATTTCCTTCCTCATCCTTCCCTCACCCGAGCTTGCGCTCTGTCTCTAATGACCTCGTTATCGACGGGACGTTAAACACTAATATCCTCTTCCTCTAAGTTCTAGGGGACTGATGACCACAGATGTTAAGTCCCATAGTGCTCAGAGCCATCTGAACGATTTGAACTTAACGGGGCTCTCGTTAAATACAGCCAAATAGCGAAATATAGACTTTATTTCTTAACGGTTGTGTTCTCTGTTATTTTCTTGTTGCTGTATGGAACTCGTCTACTTTTACGACCTTGTTTCGAACACCGATGAGAACACACTCGTTGGTCAGTACCACTTAACACATCTATCAGCAGAAGCCGAAGTAGACGCATAGGGTGTTCGTTGATAATTTCCGGGGGCTGTCGCTTGCAGCGTGTTGTATCTGATCCAGCAAGAAATTAAAATTATGCTTTTCTCGACTGATAACTTTGAACAGCCAAACTACGTATTTCTTGTCATAGTTTTTCTCTTCCTACACTCGGTGCCATGAAATTGTAAAGAGATGTCAGCATCAGAACTTGTCTTGCGAAGTTTGACGAACTTCTCTCAACCACAGTCTGCTCAATTTCTCTTCACCTTGTCTGTAAGTAACCCGAATTTCTTGGACGTTACACAAATAAAGAATTAAAATTCTCCGCGTCTAATAGTTGTCGGAAGAAAGGTCAACACCATCGAATCGATGATTGCTGCACACAGACGGTATCTACTGAATACGTTTCCGTGGCAACGCATTAAACACTTATCGTAACTCGCACGGTGACAGCCGCGTGGGCTATTTAGAATCGCAAGTTCGTTATATACTGTCCCGCGCCTGCGCATTCGGTAGGCAATCATTCTTGGAAGTTACGATATCAGTCTAATGACTGTCAGAGAATGGATGACGTCACAGTGGCGACAATTACGTCAACGGTGATGAGGAAATAGATTAGAAGACGTAGTGATGAAGGGTTTAGGAATGTAGATGGTGACATCCAACTGAGAAGGACGGTGGACGTCGCGACACGTCGAATGTTTTGCTACTTTAGTTCGCAGAGGTTTCTCGTTTGTCTCCGTCTGCCGTAGCCAACACACACGTGTAAAAGTTCAAGAACGAGATGAGTATCTCGACAGCGATATAGCGTCTATATTAATTAGAGCAGTTTGCGAAAGGCGCGGCACGAAATGGCTGACCAGCCAGGCGGCGCCGAACCGTCGTTACACGCAGGCTCCACTGGCTGGCAAACCACAGGGCCGGTTCCCCCACTGCTGAATCGAGCCGCCGTAATATAAGCAAGCGTGGCTGTGATGCTTTGTTGCCTGTGGGCGTCTCTCTCTCTCTCTCTCTCTGTGTGTGTGTGTGTGTGTTTTTTTTCTGCACTTACGATGCACAGTATATTACGTACAAAAAGAACTTAATAACAAGTCAATGAAGTTATTAGAGCAACCTTTTGAGCATTCTTTTTATCCTACTTCAGGTGAATTCCCTCGTCTTTATGCTAATATTAAGCTGACCTTCCGATGAGATCCAATGTAATGCCTCACTAAGCACCACACTGTCTAGCCGCTGGCGACCAAACAGCTACGTCCGATGCGATCTCTTGCACTCATAGGGCGTTCTTCGTTAAGGTGTGTGTCCACTAGCATGCAAATCTCTGCCAGTCACTTGCAGAAGCTGCTGCAAGTTCCTCTGCGTTAAAACACCCTCAGCCAGTCTACTTGCACAGGTTTCGCCAACTTCCAGAAGTAGCTTCCGCGAGTTAGTGGAAACCGTTTCCTACATCTTGCTGTAATAGTGTGACCACCTGCCGAACTTGCCGACTGCTGGAAGTTCTTCTCGAACTTGCAGATCTTTTGCGTCTCCAGTACCGGTACAGAAATGTCAATGTTGTAAAGATGAACGGCGGGGATGAGACGAAATAAATGTACCATTTGAACCCATTTACGTACATAACTTGACACTGTAAGCCAAATAAGTACGAAATGTTTACCGATTACATTGTATCGCCAGAAAGGAAACTAGAATGGCGATATTTATTATGTCTTTAAACTACAGCCGATTTTTTCAACGTTATTTCAAACATCTAATAATGTTTCTAAGGATCGAAGAGTAATTAACAGGCGATCTCTTGGCTATATAACGTGCAGCATTTTTTTGTGTCTCGTTTTCGCGTGCTTGATTATACAAGCGAACTTCATAGCTTGCATACAACATTCTCAGAAGGGCTTTAATCATAACGGTGTCCCCTCAGTTCAGCTGATTCAACAGTGTATTTCGAAAATTTAAATGTGTACGCTTCTGTATGTACTGGGTGATCAAAAAGTCAGTATAAATTTCAAAACTGAATAAATCACGGAATAATGTAGATAGAGAGGTACAAACTGACACACATGCTTGGAATGACATGGGGTTTTATTAGAACCAAAAAAATACAAAAGTTCAAAAAAGGTCCGACAGATGGCGCTTCATCTGATCAGAATAGCAATAATTAGCATAACAAAGTAAGACAAAGCAAAGATGATGTTCTTTACAGGAAATTCTCAATATGTCCACCATAATTCCTCAACAATAGCTGCAGTCGGGGAGTAATGTTGTGAACATCACTGTAAAGCATGTCCGGAGTTATGGTGAGGCATTGGCGTCGGATGTTGTCTTTCAGCATCCCTAGAGATATCGGTCGTTCACGATACACTTGCGACTTCAGGTAACCCCAAAGCCAATAATCGCACGGACTGAGGTCTGGGGACCTGGGAGGCCAAGCATGACGAAAGTGGCGGCTCAGCAAACGATCATCACCAAACGACGCGCGCAAGAGATCTTTCACGCGTCTAGCAATATGGGGTGGTTCTAATGAAACCCCATATCATTCCAAGCATGTGTGTCAATTTTTACCCCTATATCTACATTATTCCGTGTTTTATTAAGTTTTCAAATCTATACTGAGTTTTTGATCACACGGTATTTCCTCAGCCAAATAAGTCTCGTTCTCAATTTCTTCTTTTCATTTATGATTTTCTTTAATAACAGTAATGCAACAATGTGGCAGCTGCTTGAGGTTTTTAAGCGCGGCAGTGTCAACTTCGACGTGCCCGTCTCACAACGCAAGTCCAGCGGAAACACTTCTGCAGTAGTAGCAGCAAGTTGCTGACATTAATTTGCCAAGGCAACTTGCAGAAGTAAGCTAACGTAAACGGCTCAGCAAGTACTTGCAGAAGTTAAAAATGGTTCAAATGGCTCTCACAAGGGAACATCCCCATCGCACCCCCCTCAGATTTAGTTATAAGTTGGCACAGTGGATAGGCCTTAAAAACTGAACACAGATAAATCGAGAAAACAGGAAGAAGTTGTGTGGAACTATGAAAAAATAAGCAAAATATACAAACTGGGTCGTCCATGCGTAAGATAGGCAATATTAAGGGCAATGTGAGGTGAGAAGCGCCGTGGTCCCGTGGTTAGCGTGAACAGCTGCGGAACGAGAGGTCCTTGGTTCAAATCTGCCCTCGACTGAAAATTTTGCTTTTATTTTCGCAAAGTTATGATCTGTACGTTCGTTCATTGACGTCTCTCTTCACTGTAATAAGTTTAGTGTCTGTGTTTTGCGACCGCACCGCAAAACCGTGTGATTAGTTACGAAAGGACGTGCCTCTCCAGTGGGAACCGAAAACATTTGATCGCAAGGTCATAGGTCAACCGATTCCTCCACAGGAAAACACGTCTGATATTTTTTATACGACACTGGTGACAGCATGTGCGTCACATGACAGGAATATGTTGTCGACCCACCTAACTAGTACACTTGGCGAATGGGTGAAAAGATTCTTCTACCTTGCCCGATTTAGGTTTTCTTGTGGATGTAATAATCACTCCAAAAAAAGTGATGAAAGCATAAGAGTTTTTCACATAAACTGAAAATAAAAAGTTGAAATTTTCGGCCGAGGGAAGATTTGAACTGAAGACCTCTCGTTCTGCAGCTGTTCACACTAACCACGGGACCACGGAGCTCCTCGTCTCATACTGCCCTTAATGTTGGCTATATTACACATGGACGACCCAGTTTGTATATTTTGCTTATTTTTTCATATTTCCACACAACTTCTTCCTGTTTTCTCGATCGATCTGTGTTCAGTTTTTCAAGGCCTATCCACTGTGCCAACTTATAACTAAATCTGAGGGGGGTGCGATGGGGATGTTCCCTTGTGAGCACTATGGGACTTAACATGTGAGGTCGTCAGTCCCCTAGAACTTAGAACTACTTAAACCTAACTAACCTATGGACATCACACACACCCATGCCCGAGGCAGGATTCGAACCTGCGACCGTAGCAGTCGCGCGGTTCCAGACTATAGCGCCTAGAACCGCTCGGCCACCCCGGCCGGCTGCAGAAGTTACTCGAGGAAGTTAATTGTTAGTGTACACTGTAGGGTTACAGATACAGTTACTCCTTGAGTATCGATACATGCACGTCACACGTAGCGGACAGCGGCCTAACTCAGCACCACTGTCGCCAGGGGAACCCCCCCCCCCCCCAGTGATCGAGAAGCTCGGTTTGTCGCCCACCGTTACGGGTAGCGTGGAAGGCGTTCAGCAGTGGGGTCTGGTTGCTGGATGTCAGACGTGGCTGGGCGATACACGTGCGCGTGGCGCGAGACGCTCGATAAATCCGTTAAATGTTGCAGTGTTCGTGGACGGCATTGAGAACTCATAAATATTACAAGTGACTCGTTAGCAAAGATCGGTAGAAGCAATGTTTGCCTCAGAAAAGTGATAACAAACCGACCCAAGAGTGAACGTCTGTAGGCGTACGTAGAAACGTTCTGGTGACAATAAACCTTTCGTGTGGGATTTAAAACTTTCCCGGTGTACATATGGTTCCACAAAATTTCGAGAGAACTGCGGGATGTTTGTAACTTCCTGTCACAGTATTTCGGCGCAGAGTCTTCTGGCCATCTTCAGGTGATACTGGCGAAAACATACTGAGCTCTGGTATTTTGCAAACTTCGGAGTAATACCTTCGTCTCTGCCACTTAATAAAAATATCATTGAGCTCAAGAGCCTCGCTCTCGTTTCACGTGACTTATCGAATCTTCAAATACGTTGCATCAGTTCCTACGATAAGTTACGTGAAAACAGAGCGACGCTACTGAGCTCAATGATATTTTTATTAAGTTGCGGAGACAACGGTACTATTCCAAAGTTCGCAAAATACCAGGGCTCAGTGTATTGTCGCCAGTATCACCTGAAGATGGCCAGAAGGCTCTGCGCCGAAACATTGATGCAGGAAGTTACAGACATCCGGCAGTTCTCCCGAAATTTTGTGACACAATAAACCTTTCAGTTCTATAAAGTCAACGTCTGCTTTCGAATCCTCTTCAGATATATTACAACTGAAGATTTTTAACGGCAAGTGTGACTACACTCCTGGAAATGGAAAAAAGAACACATTGACACCGATGTGTCAGACCCACCATACTTGCTCCGGACACTGCGAGAGGGCTGTACAAGCAATGATCACACGCACGGCACAGCGGACACACCAGGAACCGCGGTGTTGGCCGTCGAATGGCGCTAGCTGCGCAGCATTTGTGCACCGCCGCCGTCAGTGTCAGCCAGTTTGCCGTGGCATACGAAGCTCCATCGCAGTCTTTAACACTGGTAGCATGCCGCGACAGCGTGGACGTGAACCGTATGTGCAGTTGACGGACTTTGACCGAGGGCGTATAGTGGGCATGCGGGAGGCCGGGTGGACGTACCGCCGAATTGCTCAACACGTGGGGCGTGAGTTCTCCACAGTACATCGATGTTGTCGCCAGTGGTCGGCGGAAGGTGCACTTGCCCGTCGACCGGGGACCGGACCGCAGCGACGCACGGATGCACGCCAAGACCGTAGGATCCTACGCAGTGCCGTAGGGGACTGCACCGCCACTTCCCAGCAAATTAGGGACACTGTTGCTCCTGGGGTATCGGCGAGGACCATTCGCAACCGTCTCCATGAAGCTGGGCTACGGTCCCGCACACCGTTAGGCCGTCTTCCGCTCACGCCCCAACATCGTGCAGCCCGCCTCCAGTGGTGTCGCGACAGGCGTGAATGGAGGGACGAATGGAGACGTGTCGTCTTCAGCGATGAGAGTCGCTTCTGCCTTGGTGCCAATGATGGTCGTATGCGTGTTTGGCGCCGTGCAGGTGAGCGCCACAATCAGGACTGCATACGACCGAGGCACACAGGGCCAACACCCGGCATCATGGTGTGGGGAGCGATCTCCTACACTGGCCGTACACCACTGGTGATCGTCGAGGGGACACTGAATAGTGCACGGTACATCCAAACCGTCATCGAACCCATCGTTCTACCATTCCTAGACCGGCAAGGGAACTTGCTGTTCCAACAGGACAATGCACGTCCGCATGTATCCCGTGCCACCCAACGTGCTCTAGAAGGTGTAAGTCAACTACCCTGGCCAGCAAGATCTCCGGATCTGTCCCCCATTGAGCATATTTGGGACTGGATGAAGCGTCGTCTCACGCGGTCTGCACGTCCAGCACGAACGCTGGTCCAACTGAGGCGCCAGGTGGAAATGGCATGGCAAGCCGTTCCACAGGACTACATCCAGCATCTCTACGATCGTCTCCATGGGAGAATAGCAGCCTGCATTACTGCGAAAGGTGGATATACACTGTACTAGTGCCGACATTGTGCATGCTCTGTTGCCTGTGTCTATGTGCCTGTGGTTCTGTCAGTGTGATCATGTGATGTATCTGACCCCAGGAATGTGTCAATAAAGTTTCCCCTTCCTGGGACAATGAATTCACGGTGTTCTTATTTCAATTTCCAGGAGTGTATTTTGATGGACCTTTACCGGTAGGCACATGGTCCCATTTTTAGTCTTCAGGTTGTAACAATACCACCACTTGCAAAGGAGGTTAGAAATCAGATTAATAATGTTGCTCACGCACCATATGTTCGCTTTATGGTTCAAATGGCTCTGAGCACTATGGGACTTAACATCTATGGTCATCAGTCCCATAGAACTTAGAACTACTTAAACCTAACTAACCTAAGGACATCACACAACACCCAGTCATCACGAGGCAGAGATAATCCCTGACCCCGCCGGGAATCGAACCCGGGCGCGGGAAACGAGAACGCTACCGCACGACCACGAGCTGCGGACGGTTCGCTTTATCGGGCAACAACAAAGTTATTGACTGTGGATGGTATCGTCAGAACGGAAATAATGAAGTCACTGTAAAAAAGTCATTAATTTTGGCACTTATCTTGAATGGATTCCCACGTAGATTTCGTCGAAGTTGTGATGGCTCATCTTGTTGATTATAGGGTGATTCCGCTTTGACTGCTAGAAGGTCCAGCTCTGTATCTTAGCAATATTTAAAGACCTAACAAATGCGTTTTTCAGGAAATTCTTAATGATCAAAGAATCCCAGATCGGAACAATGGTATGGTAGAAATAATTTTTGACTCGGTGTTCACGATCCACATTGTTATTAACCTTCTTGTAAATTCACATATACTACTTCTTAATTGTCACATCATCAAGAAAACAGTTTTGTATCAATCTTCATATATTTAATTTCCACTTAAGCCAAACACAAGACTTGACTGTTCTTTTACAAAGCGAAATAACAACTTAACTTCTGCAAAGTGAAACAAAGACTGCTCTGTGAGCATTCGCGCCAAAAACGGTTACAAGTAAGTCAAAGATTATGACAGTCTCACAGAAATGAATACACACAAGAACCATACAACTGTAATATATCGATACATCGGAGTACCTATACATTAATGAAACCAAATGTGAATATTGCCACAAAAATATGTCGGTTACTTCGCAGAAAATTAGTACGATATTACTGGTATCGAGAACTGGGGTTGGAGTGCCGTAATGGTCACGTAAATAAAGAACCATTACAAGGTGCATGTTTATTGGGAGTGAGATGCCGACTCTAAGCTGCTCAACATAAACACTGGTGCGATCAATACGGCTGGTTTTAGAGCGGAACTTGGCCACGGTAGATACGAATAAGGGAGCGGGCATCTTTACAACACACGCCCCTAGGTATCTGTTAGCAGAGTACCACGTCCCGCGCCGGTCAGTCTTTGCCTAGCCCCTGCAGTAGCGGTGGCTGTAGTGGAGGCGGCGTGACTCAGGGCTCGCCGGTCCAGGCGGCTGTCTAATTACTGGAGAGAGGGCGTGGCCGCGCAGATCTCGCCGCCAGATAACGTCCGTGGGCTGCTGAATGTCGACAGCAGCCGCACGTCACTGCTCCACTGACGCTTCCCCAGCCGCCGTTACCACACACCGGTTATCCAACTGAACCACAACAAGAGTGAATTCGTTTATTTGACAAGTGGAACTGGCAACCCAATGTCTGTGTCCGTGGCTGAGTGATCGGCGTTGCTGACTGAAATGCGTGGGACCCGGACTCGATTCCCGTTACCGACAGAGATTTGTCCTTCGTGGGAGGACTGGTACGAAATACAGTCAGCCTCTGAATGCCAACTGAAGGCCTACTAGACCGATTATTAGAGGTTCCGAGTCGAGAAACTCGACAACGACAGGTCGACTGGAGTTTTGACCACTTTCCCCTCCTGACAGCATTAGCAGGGATGACACGGCGGTCGGTCGGATCAGATTTCTTTTCTTTTTTTTAAAAAAATTCTTTATTTCAACATCAATAATAATTATAGAACATAACCCACTTCCTTATATGATTAGTGGGTCTTAATTTGTTTAAACATCAATTGCAGCTAATTGTAATTGAATTGATTGTGAGTTACAGCTATAACTAATTACAATGGGCAGCTAAATTCCTACATGTATTAGTATTTAGTGTATAAAATCTTAACTAACTCTACTGCCTGCAGCGTCACAGTTGTGTCAGAAATATATATAAACCTACTTTATTGCCTTGCCCATCGAGCTGATCCCGATGGGCGTGCCCCTGACATTGTGCAGGCCAGGATGTTACTCGCTGCAGGTTCCTAATACTAATTTCCTAGGCTAAGTCCTACTAACTGGTTCTAACCTAAGTCAAATCCGGTGCTTTGCCTAGTCGGTAATATTATTCCCCACTCCCTCTAGTCCCGTACGTGGCGTGTTTCAGACTACAAGGAAGTACGCCTATCCGCGCGCAGGCGGTATAGGAGACGGGCACGTATTTGTTTTTTTTTATATCTCCATTTTTTACATTAATTTCTGTTAATCTATTTTCCTCTGGTATTCCTTTAGCACTTTTCGTGATACCTCATCCGCTAGTTTATTGAGACTTTGAAAAGTGTCTTGTTATCTGATTAGTTGGTATGTGTCACAGTCAGGTAATTGGTCACGTGGAAGTAACATCATTGAAAAGGGGGCACTCGTAGATCACATGATCGGGGGTACCCTCCGGTTCACCACATTCACACGCGGGTGTGGCCCTTTTCCCGAACCGACGTAAGTATGTCGGGTATGGCCCATGTACAGTGGGAAAATGGATTTGTCCTCTAGTGGGTTCAAAGTATGTCATTTTCAATCGTTCCCTGATGTTTGGAAGAAGTTCATATGTCCTACGCCCTGTTTCATCCGCCTCCCATAATTCTTGCCATATGAAACTTGCTGGCAGAGTAAAACTGTGTGCCCGACCGAGACTCGAACTCGGGACCTTTGCCTTTCGCGGGCAAGTGCTCTACCATCTGAGCTACCGAAGCACGACTCACGCCCGGTACCCACAGCTTTACTTCTGCCAGTATCTCGTCTCCTACCTTCCAAACTTGCCCGCGAAAGGCAAAGGTCCCGAGTTCGAGTCTCGGTCGGGCACACAGTTTTAATCTGCCAGCAAGTTTCATATCAGCGCACACTCCGCTGCAGAGTGAAAATCTCATTCCGGATTCTTGCCATAGTTGTTCGCCCCTTTGCCGAATCTCGCCAGATTTCCTCTCTAGGGCCAGAACGCGGAGCTTTGCCTCTTTTTAAATACCGGTAGAGCAATGTAGCTATCAGAGAAATGCATTCCGCTCGCGGAATAGAAAAGCAACTACAACGGCGTTGGTAGTGGAAAGAGATCAGGACCAGATGAGATCCCTATAAGATCGTACAAAGATTATGCGAAAGAACTTGATCCCTTTCTAGCAGCAGTTTATCGTAGATCGCTGGAGCAACGAAAGGTACTTAGCGATTGAAAAAAAAAATGCAGGTAACTCCCATTTTCGAGGGCCGTAGGACAGATGTACATAGTTACAGACCTAAATCGTTGACGTCAATCTGTTGTAGGATTATTCAACGTGTTTTGTGCTCAAGAATTATGACGTTTTAGGAGACCAAAAGTATCCCCTATAAAAATCAACAGGGATTCTACAAACGGAGATTTTGCGAAACTCAGTTTGCTCCGTCCCTCCACGAGATGTATCGCGCTGGACAAAAGAGCGCTCTGGTTGATGCCGTGTAGCTCGACTGCAGGGAAGCTTTTGGAACCGTCCCGCACTGCCGTTCAGCGAAAGAAACAAATGCGAGCTCATCGAGTATCGGTTAAGATATGTGACTGGATTCGAGACTTCCTTGCAGATAGAACTCAGCACGTCGCTCTTAAAGGAACAAAATCGACAGATCCGTAAGTGATTTCCGGGGTACGCCAAGGAAGTATTTTAGGACCACTATTGTTCACAATGTATGTAAATGATCTAGTAGAAACCGTCGGATGCTCTTCAAGACTGTTAGCTGATACTGACACTGTCTACACTACTGGCCATCAAAACTGCTACAACACGAAGATGACGTGCTACAGACGCGAAATTTAACCGACAGGAAGAAGATGCTGTGATAAGCAAATGATTAGCTTTCCAGAACATTCACACAAGGGTTGCAATGGTGGCGACACCTACAACGTGCTGACATGAGGAAAGTTTCCAACCGATTTCACATACACAAACAGCAGTTGACCGGCGTTGCCTGGTGAAACGTTGTTGTGATGCATCGTGTAAGGAGGAGAAATGCGTACCATCACGTTTCCGACTTTGATAAAGGTCGGATTGTAGCCTATCGTGATTGCGGTTTATCGTATCGCGACATTGCTGCTCGCGTTGGTCGAGATCCAATGACTGTTAGCAGAATATGGAATCGATGGGTTCAGGACGGTAATACGGAACGCCTTGCTGGGTCCAAACGGCCTCGCATCACTACCAGTCGAGAACACAGGCATCTTGTCGGCGTGGCTGTAACGGATCGTCAGCCACGTCTCGATCCCTGAGTCAACAGATGGGGACGTTTGCAAGACAACTACCATCGGCACGAACAGTTCGACTACGTTTGCAGCAGCATGGACTATCAGCTCGGGAACCGTGGCTGCGGTTACCCTTGACGCTGCATCACAGACAGAAGCGCCTGCGATGGTGTACTCAACGACGAACCTGGGTGCACGAATGGCAAAACGGTTTTTTTTTTCGGATTAATCCAGGTTCTGTTTACAGCATCATGATGGTCGCATCCGTGTTTGGCGACATCGCGGTGAACGCACATTGGGAGCGTGTATTCGTCATCGCCATACTGCCGTATCACCCGACGTGATGGTGTGGGGTGCCATTGGTTACACGTCTCGGTCACCTCTTGTTCGCATTGACGGCACTTTGAAGAGTGGACGTTACATTTCAGATGTGTTACGACCCGTGGCTCTACCCTTCATTCGATCCCCGCGAAACCATAGATATCAGCAGGATAATGCACGACCGCATGTTGCAGGTCCGGTACGGGCCTTTCTGGATACAGAAAATGTTCGAATGCTGCCCTGGCCAGCACATTCTCCAGATCGCTCACCAATTGAAAACGTCGTCTGGTCGATGGTGGCCGAGCAACTGGCTCGTCACAATACGCCAGTCACTACTCTTGATGAACTGTGGTATCGTGTTGAAGCTGCATGGGCAGCTGTACCTGTACGCGCCATCCATGCTCTGTTTGACTGAATGACCAGGCGTATCAAGGCCGTTATTACGGCCAGAGGTGGTTGTTCTGGGTACTGATTTCTCGGGATGTATGCACCCAAATTGCGTGAAAACGTAATCACATGTCAGTTCTAGTATAATATATTTGTCCAATGAATACCCGTTTACCATCTGCATTTCTTCTTGGTGTAGCAATTTTAATGGCCAGTAGTGTATAACAAAGTATTAACGTATTAACGTCAGAAGAGTATCTATTTGTAGAAGAGCTTGCAGAAGATTGATGAATGGTGCAGGCTCTGGCAGTTGATCCTCAACGTAAATAAATGTAAAATAACGCGCATACATAGGAAAAGATATCCACTACTGCACAAATACATCACTGATGATAAACTGCTGGAAACAGTAGGAATTGTAGTGATGAGGGTTTTGACTGCCGTAATCAAAACACACAGAGACGAGGAATTTGCTTACCAGAGGGAGGTAGGACGTCAAACGGGCCGACTTGGAGCAGGAGAGGCACCACAGGACAATTTAATTTCCACTGTCTATACTTTTACAAATAAATTCATAAAACTTTGTTACCATGACCAGGAAGGATTCAGGATTCACACGCATAGCAGTGGAAGTGAAAAAACATAACAAAATAATTTTTTTTTAGATATGAAATTTCATCATTTTTTCACTTACTGTTGGCTGGATTTGTTGCTATAGGTACATTTTTCTTCACGAGTAAGAGAGATTCTTTGATGAATTTTGCACAGCATACAAACCATAAATACAGGTGTATGAAACTCTAGAATTTTCCAAATCTATTAAAAACTGTGGTAAAAATTGAGATAATTAACTACAAAATTTGATTTTTTTCTAAACATATAGTTTAAAACGTAACAGCTCATTCATTTTTTCATAAATTAAATAGATTCTAGAGTTTCAGACACCTTTAAGTATGGTTTGTATGCTGTGCAAAATTCCTCAAAGAATCTGTCTTACTCGTGAAGAAAAATGTACCTATAGCAACAAATGCAGCCAACAGTAAGTGAAAATATGATGAAATTTCATATGTAAAAAAAAATTATTTTGCTATGTTTTTGAACTTCCGCTGCTACGAGTGTGAATCCTGAATCCTTCCTGGTTATGCTGACAAAGTTTTATGAATTTACTTGTAAAAGTATAGACGGTGGAAATTAAAATGTCCTGTGGTGCCTCTCCTGCTCAAAGTCGGCCCGTTTGACGTCCTATCCCCCTTTGGTAACGGAATTACACAGTAATGAGGCATTTGCACTTGCAAAGCACTTGTACATCCGATCTTAGAATACACATGTGTGCTGGACACATATCAAACAGCGTGGGAGAGCACCATGAAACGCTGAAAAATCTGAACTGGCACATGGAGTGGAGAATCTAGAAATATACTTCAAGACCCTATATATCACTACCGCAGGGAGCGCAAAAACAAGGTGAGACTAATTGTACTGCGCACACAGGCAATTGACCTGTCATCCTCCCCGATCGCCATATGCGATTTGAATACACTGAGATGACAAGAATCAGTGGCCATGCGGTTCTAGGCGCTACAGTCTGGAGCCGCGCGACCGCTACGGTCGCAGGTTCGAATCCTGCCTCGGGCATGGATGTGTGTGGTGTCCTTAGGTTAGTTAGGGGACTGATGACCAAAGAAGTTAAGTCCCATAGTGCTCAGAGAAATTTGACCCATTTTTACAGATGGTGCTAGTATCGCATACACGAGGTATAAAAGGGCAGTGCATTGATGGAGTTGTCATTTGTAGACAGGTAGCTGACATGAAAAGGTGTCCGATGTCATTATGGCCACATGACGTGAATTAACAGACTATGAACGCGGAATGGTAGTTGGAACTAGACGCACGGGACCATTCATTTCGGAAATCGTTAGGGAATTAAATATTCCGAAATCCACAGCGTGAAGAGAGTGTTGAGAATACCAGATTTCGGGCGTTACCTCTCACCGCGGACGACGCAGTGGCCGATGGCCTTTACTTAACGACCGAGGGCAGCGTCGTTTGTGTAGGGTTGTCGGTGCTCACAGACGAGCAACACTGAGTGAAATAACCGCAGAGATCGATGTGGGACGTACGACGAACGTATCCGTTAGTACAGTGCGGCGAAATGGGGCGTTAATGGGCTGTGGCAGCAGGCGACCGACGGGAGTGGCTTTGCTGGGCCTCTCCTCGGCTCGTGGCCACGTCGGGAGGACCCTGGACGACTGTGAAACTGTGGGCGGGTCAGATCAGTCCCGATTTCAGTCGGTAAGAGCTGATGGTGGGGTTCGAGTGCACAGGCAGACCCCACGAAGTCAACGACCCAAGTTGTCAACAAGGCTCTGTGCGAGCTGCTGGCGGTTCTATAATAGTGTGGACTGTGCTTACATAGGCGATGGAATTGACTATGCGCCATGTCACCTGGTGCGATTGGTTTGAAGAACATTCTTGACAGTTCAAGCGATTGATTTGGCCCGACATGGATTCCATCGAACATTTATGGGATATAATCGAGGGGTGAGTTCGTGTACAAAGTCCTGCACCAGCAAGACATTCACGATTATGGACGGGATATGCAGGCAGCATGACTCAATGTATCTGCAGGGGACTTCCAAAGACTTGTTGAGTCCATGCAGAATCCCGGGCAAAACGAGTCCGACAGGATACAAGGTATCCGACGACTTTTGTGACCTCTGTGTAAAGCCATCGGTACACGGACCGTGCTGTCGAACGTTAACGCTGAGCGTGCCGAGTTCAACGTGCTGCTGAACGATCATGAACGATGCGACTTGTACACACGGTACGTGGGCCCCAGCGTGGTATACGCGATCGCAACGCACTCCAGCGGCAGTTCAGGGATGTTTCTAGTTCGTACATCACACTGTGTACTCAACAGGCTGCGTAAAATTCCCACGTTAGCTCTATTAAAGCGCACATTTCCTTCATTGTTCATATCCTAGTCAAGTTGTTCTATATGTAATATACACAAATAAAAACTTCAATATCGATGTACATGTTTTAAGAGAAAAAGAAAAGTACCATGTCCAATCAATTAAGACACAGGCTTATAAAAGTTTCATTGCAAACAGTGCGACACAAATTTGCAATATTTCTCCACAATATTGACTCATGCTGCCTGTATATACCGTCCATAATTGTGAATGTCTTGCTCGTGCAGAATTTTGTGCACGAACTGACCCCACGATTGTCCCATAAATGTTCGATGGAATTCACGTCGGGCGACAAATGTAATGTATTGCGAATATATTGCGAATACATACAAAGAAGGATCCTTTATTGTATGATTATATGATAGCGGAACAAACACTGGTAGCAGTTACTTCTGTAAAATATCTCGGAGTATGCGTGCGGAACGATTTGAAGTGGAATGATCATATCAAATTTATTGTTGGTAAGGCGGGTACCAGGTTGAGATTCATTGGGAGAGGCCTTCGAAAATGTAGTCCATCAACAAAGGAGGTGGCTTACTCCTTCGACCTATATTTGAGTATTGCTCATCAGTGTGGGATCCGTACCAGATCGGGTTGACGGAGGAGATAGAGAAGATCCAAAGAAGAGCGGCGCGTTTCGTCACAGGGTTATTTGGTAAGCGTGATAGCGTTACGGAGATGTTTAGCAAACTCAAGGGACAGACTCTGCAAGAGAGGCGCTCTGCATCACGGTGTAGCTTGCTGTCCAGGTTTCGAGAGGGTGCGTTTCTGGATGAGGTATCTTTAATATATTGCTTCTCCCTACTTATACCTCCCGAGGAGATCACGAATGTAAAATTAGAGAGATTCGAGCGCGCACGGAGGCTTTCCGGCAGTCGTTCTTCCCGTGAACCATACGCGAGTGGAACAGAAAAGGGAGGTAATGACAGTGGCACGTAAAGTGGTCTCCGCCACACACCGTTGGGTGGCTTGCGGAGTATAAATGTAGATGTAGATGTAGACACATAAGGTAAACACATTTTACTAAAACCCTAAAGTCATTCTTACTTGATCACTGTTCCTACCCAGTAGCAGAATCTTTGCAACATGTGAATTACGTAGCGTAAAAGAAAAAGGAGCAAAATATCTTCATACAAGTAGTGCAAGCTGTCCTGTAGATTAAGCCAATCGAACAAACTCACTCCTCAAATATTTACATATCATCAAATATTGTAGTATATACTTACTAATAATAAAGCATCAGAACCTATTATATACGCGAATTAGACTAGGCGAGATGTAAACCATCATCACATCACGTACCTGGTCTTGAATCATCAACGCCACTCACTACCCTAAAGTGATAACAATTCGTTTACGGACATCTTATAAGATCTTGCCACTTGCTAAAAGCTTTAACCGTAGCTATGTTACTAACTGAAATTTCATTGTAACAAATTGTACCAAGAACAATGTGTTTTTCGTGGAACCTCAGTGTGTCGCTACCTTCAAATGATATGCTCTCATAATACGCAAGTTACAGTAATTCTTTTGCCACGAACATGATGTTTCTCATTATTTTATTGGAATAAATCGCGCCGACCGGAGTGGCCGTGCGGTTCTAGGCGCTACAGTTTGGAACCGCAAAACCGCTACGGTCGCAGGTTCGAATCCTGTCTCGGGCATGGATGTGTGTGATGTCCTTAGGTTAGGTAGATTTAACTAGTTCTAAGCTCTAGGGGACTGATGACTTATGAAGTTGGGTCCCATAGTGCTCAGAGCCATTTGAACCATTTTTTTGAACAAATCGCACAGTTAACAACAGCTTTTCCAGTGACTCTCAATTTGCTGGTGCTCAGAAACGGCATATATACGCATGGACTTGAAATGAATGCCAATATGGCGTCTGACAACTCTGTGCTGAAGGGAGATGGCGTGCATGAGACGTAGGTGACGTTGTGCCATCTCGTTGGTCAACGCTCAGACGCACGCTCAGAATATCTGACATGCCAGATATTGCTCTGCACGTTCGGAAAGACTCCCGAACGTGCTATTCCACGCTATGACGTCAGAAACTCGGCACGCTCAACGCTCAACGTTCGGATTCACGGTCCATGGGCCGACAGGAAACGTTAGCGACAGCCCCGGACATTTGCACAAGCCCCGCCCATTTACCCCCCCTCCACACCTACCCCCCGCCACACCAACCAAGAGCGCATCAATATGATCGTTGGTAGTCCTCGTTGCTGTCGTGTTTTTGTTCGTCGTTTTTTGTTTTACCGCGGTTGTTCATACTAGCAGTGTTGTGCTATTAGTACTTCTTAGCAGTTTGTGTAATACTGTCAAAATGAAATATAGATATGCACTCTCAATAAAGTTATCATACACGAGGTACCTAATCTTGACTGCTGTGGCCAACTGCTGTCAAAACTGATATCTAACAGACATTAAAGTACGATAAGAAGTGTTGGAATTACACTGACGAAATTATGTACATATGTTTAACAATAGGCAGCTCTAAAGCTCTGAAACACTGAAGAAGAACTCAAAGTAATCTCGTGTCTGCTATAAGCAAGCAGTCATAAGAGTTCACAAGTAAAAATTCACCCATTACACAGGCAAATATTAATGAAGAATGTCACTGCATAAATATCTGACTTCTTGCATTACGCATTTCTACATTATCCCACTCTTATATTCTTTAGTCTTAATGAGGTAATCAGAAACAAACCAAGACATCGACTTTGCCTTGTTTATGCACAGCATTGACTTTAGACAATCGAGATAATGGACAGCATCCTTGGCGATACTACAAATTAATATTTCCCAACAGAATTTCTTACACTACCCGAGGTGACGGAAATTTGCGCTCACTACAGTTAACAAATATCAGATTTTTTTATATAGTGCAGATGAAAGCTCATGAAATGAAAAAGACAGTGTGGATGCCATTTTTATTTTTCATTCTTATTGATGATTTTTCAACTCGCATATTCAATGAACATATTTCCGATTCTTTTCACAATGGTACCGGAAAACTGTATTTCGTACTAACTGCTGATTTTCTCCCTTGTTATGACTCGCATATCTGTGATACGAACAACTTTGATGTTGGAACATGTGGCAGATCATGGGCGGAGCTTAGGATAGGGATTGGTGTGGAGGGGGGTGAATAGGCGGGACTTGTGCACCGTCCGGGGCTGTCGCTAAAGCTGTCGGCACACGGACCGTGCTCTCGAACGTTAACGTTGAGCTTGCCGAGTTCAACGTGCTGCTGAACGCTCAGGAACGATGCTACTTGTGCACACGGTACGTGGGCCCCAACGTGGTATACGCGATTGCAACGCACTCCAGCGGCAGTTGAGGGATGTTTCTAGTTCGTAAACCACACTGTTTACTGAACGGGCGCGCGTAAAATTCCCACGTTAGCTCTATTAAAAAGCACATTTCCTCCATCGTCCACTAAAAGGAAAGTACCACGTCCAATCAGTAAGGACAGAGACATATAATAGTTCCATTACAAACAGTGTGGTACAAATTTGGAATACTTCTCCGCATAAGATAAACATTATTTCATCATTTCCACATTTTAGTAAAACCCAAGGTCAGTCTTACTCGATCACTGTTCCTACCCAGTAACAGAATCTTTGCAACGAGTGAATTACGAAGCGTAAAAGAAAAAGGAGCAAAATAGCTTTACACAAGTAGCGCAAGGTGTCCTGTAGATGAAGCTAATCGAACAGTCACGCCACAAAAAAAAGGTGAACTTGTATTTACATAACATCAGATATTATGGTCTATACTTACATTAAACTAATAATAAAGTGTCAGAACCTAATAAAAACGCGAATGTTATGAAAAAAATTGGTTTGTGCCAGGACGCGAACCAACGGCCCAACAAAAAAACACTATACAGGACAGTGACGCTAAACCAGCATCATACATTTTATTGCAAATCTTAGTATCTTACCACTTGCTAAAAACCTCAATCGTAGATACGTTACTAACTGACATTTAATTATAACAAATTGTACCAAGAACAATGCGTTTTGGGTGGATCTTGTGTGTGTTGCTGCCTTCAAATAGCCTACTCTCATTATATGCAAGTTACAATAATTCTTTTGCCACGAATATGATGTTTATCATTATTTTATTGGAACGAATCACATAGTTAACAACGGGTTTTGCAGTGATTCTCAATTTTCTGGTGCTCGGAACGGTATATATACATATAGGCCTGAATTGAATGCCAATATGGCGCCTCACAACTCTGTACTGAAGGGAGACAGCGTGCGTGTGACGTAGGTGGCGTTGTGCCATCTCATTGGTCAACGCTCAGACGCACGCTCAGAATATCTGACATGCCAGATATTGCTGTGCACGTTCGGAAAGACTCCCGAACGTGCTATTCCACGCCATGACGTCAGAAACTCGCCACGTTCAACGCTCAACGTTCGGTCGCACGCTCCGTGTGCCGACGGCTTAACGTTACGTTGGGCCGACGGCTCAAGTAGAAGCTCTTAACATGAGGTACAGTTTTAAGTACCCTCTGCCATTTACGACACAGTGGTCTGTGGAATAATGTTTTGCGCAGTGTGGTGGTTGGGAGTGGTGCCTGGGCGATTCTGCAACTGTTCGACCGTTCGCCCCTGGTAGATCGTCTGCTGCGGCGGCCTACATAAGCGCCTCTCGTAACGTGGAGCAGCAGGTGCTGGGCGGGTCTGGTGGGCGACCGACAAACCGGGTCACTGTCGCAAGCCGGCCCCCGCTGATTCGCGATACCCTGCCACCACACCGCACCCCACCCCACACACGTGAGCGCGCCACTGCGTATCACTGGCCAAACCGCGACACGCACACACGCTGGTGTCTTAGTACGAAGGCCGGTTTCTGCTGCGGTCTGGCAACACTGTTCGCCCAACTACACTACTTTGTCGATCATTCTATCGAATCAGTATTCGTGCCACACTGTAAACAAAGAATGGTGTTAATGTCGCTTACTGTTACCAAATGTATGGAACTCCACGCGTAATGTCTCTTCAAACGTCGCGATGATGCGTACACTTCTATAACTCATTTCATTGGGAATATATGGCGCTTTTTCCGACATGTCTTTATTTATGGCTCAGCATTATGTCTTTGCACATTTGTGGTCTTGTGTGTGTGTGTGTGTGTGTGTGTGTGTGTCATTTCTAGTCTTTCCATTGCCGGCCGCGGTGGCAGTGGGGTTCTAGGCGCCTCAGTCCGGCACCGCGTGACTGCTACGGTTGCAGGTTCGAATCCCGCCTCGGGCATGGATGTTTGTGATGTCTTTAGGTTAGTTAGGTTTAAGTAGTTCTAAGTTCTCAGGGACTTACGACCACAGATGTTAAATTCCATAGTAATCAGAGCCATTAGTCTTTCCATTCTTTGTTAGCGATTGATTGGTTTGCCGCCGCTACCGTGTTTGGTGTGGTGAATATGACGCTAGGAGAGGGAGCAGAAAGACATTTTGCGTCACTGCTCACCAATCAATTTGTAGAGCACAAATGAACATGCCTCCTTGACGCACTCTTCCTTCACTTCACTGTACAGCTACGTGAAATGGCTCTGAGCACTATGGAACTCAACTGCTGTGGTCATTAGTCCCCTAGAACTTAGAACTACTTAAACCTAACTAACCTAAGGACATCACACACACCCATGCCCGAGGCAGGATTCGAACCTGCGACCGTAGCAGCAGCGCGGCTCCGGACTGGAGCGCCTAGAACCGCACGGCCACCGCGGCCGGCTACAGCTACGTATTTGATTTGAATATCGGGGGTATATTTCCTGTAACAGCTTAAAATACGCTGTAGATTCAGCTGAAGAACTGGAATTCATTTGGAATACGAGAGACTGACAATTCCTCTACGTTGAAGGCAATTATCTATTTCAGAGACAGTTGTTACAGTTGTATAAGTGCGAGCCATTTAATTGTTTCACATTAATTGTTTATTGACGCATGTATTCTGCCTTTCTACAATTGTGGCATCAGTATTCAGTTTCATTTTTGGTTCAAATGGCTCTGAGCACTATGGAACTTAACTTATGAGGTCATCAGTCCCCTAGAACTTAGGACTACTTAAACCTATCCAACCCAAGGACATCACACACATCCATACTCGAGGTAGGATTCTAACCTGCGACCGGAGCGGTCGCGCGGTTCCAGACTGAAGCGCCTAGAACCTCTCGGCCACACCGGCCGGCTTTCATTTTTAATTCCCGAACCAAACACTTCTGTCAAAAGCAAGATAGTTGCAAACGTCTTTGAATGTTAATAGCGTTTCATGAGTTTTCTTGAAATAGTCGTAATATCGTATATCTGACATGCAACATTAATAGCGTGTGTTTTAGCACTTCTGTTAAACGTAAGGTATCTGTCAAGGTCATAGTATTTGAAAAAAATTGCGAAATGCGCTACTGTTTGTTGTACAGATAAGTCAGATTTTATGTCCAACCAATTTCCAACCATAATAATACGGACGCTGAGCTGATTTTGCGATGTAATGATAGTACCAGATTTAAACTGCGTGCAACTTTGAGCGTTAAAATTTGCATACTTCCAGTGCAATTAGCAAACATTATTCTGACAGAACTCCTGCAGATTTATCTCCAGACAATCGAAGTAGACAGTCTTGCTAATTACTCGTGAGCCGTATGCTGCTGTGCAGGCACAACATGGTTCATTTGTCATTGTCTCAAATGCTAATACAGAACAGCCGAGCAAATCGGAAAAAAACTGTATGAAAACAATGTAAAATTTCACTGCCCGACAACAAAGTGAAGCTCCCACAAGACATGAGCACCTGGCAGAGTTTGAAAAGGACCTCATTGTGGGTCTCCGTTTGGTCGGAAAGTCGAATTGTACAGTGTCCAGATTTGTAGAGCATTCGGTATAACACCCCACCCGTCACTTATCTGGTTTTGGCGTGTGTTCACCCCAGGTAATTGACCAACAGATCAACATAGAGTGCAAAACTGCCGCAATATCAGATAACGCAAAGAAAGTAATAAGGCCCTGTGACTCCTGATTGAACTGCGGTGGCAGTGCTGACATTAATTGATTCAGAATTGATCACTTTTAACTAAGAAGGGGTGCACATTGATGTTATATTCTGCTATTGAACACCAGATGCAAATGTTGAACATAAAATTAATTAAGAAAGTGACTTGGGATTTGAACTACTCGATTGAAAACAGATGCAGTCGATTATCACAAATTTATTTTAACTCACGACCTTCAATCATCACATTACATGACTCTCCTACCAGGCAGTGGTAATAAATTGCGTTTGCGTGGAGTAAAGCGCGATAAATCAAAAGTAATTCCTATCGACTGACCCAGGCGTAATGTGAAGTGCGAGAAGAATTCTGCAGTACACCGGCCATGAAACCCTCGTGGAAACTTTGCCGACGTGATCCGACAAATTAATCAGTGGCCGGAGCGAACGCAATATCACCGAATACAGCGTGGCGGAGCGTCGTCGTTGTGTGGACGTCGGCCGACCTCGTGGTGCTGCAAGGCTGCGCTCGTCTATTCACTCCTAGCTATCTTGCTCAGTATACAGCTGAACCAAAACTTTCTATCTCCAAGGTCAATCGTTCCATTTGCTAAGTCCTAAACTGCAGAGATGCTCACTCTTTCTCAGGCAAGCTGAGTAGAGAACGCCATGTCCGCACTCTAGACAAGCTGGGAACGGAAGACCTCTACGGGGACTTCTCCCAGTCCGCTCTTTGCCTCGGTTTCCCCTCCAGCAAAATCACTTACGCCAATTGCAGCGCAAGTCGCGTTAATTATGCCTGCTCTGGGAAGTGAACAATTTTCCACAAAATTTCCCTTCCTCTCAACTTCTGCTATTTAGCTCCTCCCAGGCCACCCATCAGGGTTAGCGTCTGCACAAACACCAATTTTTCCGAAATTCTGACTCCCAGGAGAGTACTTCAAATTCCTCAGTCCTACGTTCCCATCGGAGGCCGGCATATTTCATTCCGTCGCTCTTCACCTGATTTACTTCAGACTCTGCGGACTGTGAATTCAGCGTGAAGTTGCTATAGTCACGAACACGCATATTTTGACCTCTGTTGACCGCTCCACCATAGCTTTGCGTGGCTTTCTGGCATGTTTCACTGAAAACGGGCCGACGACATTTATCAACAGGCATACAAGTTCTCCGTCTGCTTCCCGGTACACCAGCATGGGGTCAACCACCCACTCACTGTCACTCAGCTGGAGGTCGCGCCCTGTTACCGCTTTCTCAGAGCTTGAGCCGCCCTAAGCTGCCTATTGTCGCTTCCCTTCGCCGCTCCCCCGCCGGCCACGGTCACTCGAATACTTCCCTGTGATGAACTAGCCTCCAGTAAATCGACGCATTTCCACAAAGTTTTCATGTCGTGTGAATTACTTTAAAACCATCACCCGACATTAATTATTCCAATACGTCCATACTATACCCTCTACAAGATGCATTGTGCCTTGTCAGTCATTTTTGTTCAGCCCTACTGTTCGCTCAACGTGAGTTAGGTGATCTTTAATGACTTCATGTAAGGGGCATAGTTCTTGCCATCTTACATCGGATATGACAGAGGTAGGAAAATTTGGAAATTTGTGGTAAGGTCTTATGGAACCAAACTGCTGAGGTCATCGATCCCTAAGCTTACGCACTACTTAATCAAACTTTAACTTTCACCAAGGATAACACACGCACCCATGCCCGAGGGGGGACTCGAACCTCCGACAGGGGATGTGACAGAGGTCCAGTGTTGGAATGCACGATAAAGTGAGCCCAGGTATACGCATTGCAATAGTTTAGGTCGACCACGTCTGGCCACCACAAGCGAGGACCGCCGTGTTGTGGACCAGGCACGTCGCACCCCCTCCAGACCTGCCCGTGGACTCCTTCAGCACAAAGTGTCATCGCGCACCACTGGTCAGAGACTGACAGCAGCCATGCGCGGGCAGCCGTTAATAACACAGCACAGACGGCTGCGTTTGCGTTGTGCCACGACCGGGAAGCACGGACTGCTGATGCTCGCTGTCGCACTGTGTTCTGCATTACCCCGTATAACCATCCTCGGAGAGTATGTGTCCGACCTAGGGAAAGGCCCTATTCTTCCAATATTTTGGAGAGGCAATGCGGTTTCACGCCTGGTGTCGTGGTATGGGAAACATAGACTACAACTTCAGTTCGTAGCTGTTAGTGATTATGTTGTTGTTGTTGTGGTCTTCAGTCCTGAGACTGGTTTGATGCAGCTCTCCATGCTACTCTATCCTGTGCAACCTTCTTCATCTCCCAGAACCTACTGCAGCCTAAGTCCTTCTGAATCTGCTTAGTGTATTCATCTCTCGGTCTCCCTTTACGATTTTTACCCTCCACGCTGCCCTCCAATACTAAATTCGTGATCCCTCGATGTCTCAGAACATGTCC